>NC_092208.1:76134766-76230608 GCF_043381705.1 Parasteatoda tepidariorum
ATAAAGAACTTAATCTAATAGAAACTCAATTTACAAACCACATTCGTCATCGGAAATTGTTAGATACTTGAAATTAATGAGTAAGATTTCTATTTCATGTCCCATTATGTTATTTTGCCGATATACGCACAGAAGTTAATTTTTGATATTTTTTAAAAAAATCATGTTTTTAATATACGGGTATATTTGAGAGATATTAATGTCCAAATCTACTCTTTAATAAAACAGATATAACTTCACTTTCATGTTGTCACGAGTCAAACTTTACTTATTTTAAGACTCGAGTACTTCAGTTTTTTTCTACTGCCAAGCTGAGAACATCGCAAACAGAATATGAACTCTAACTGAAAAAAGGAAGGCCAACTGTAAAATGGAAGTTCCATTTAATATCCGATTTCAGTTAATCCTTTAAAGTATATCAATTTATAAATCATGGATGCTATTCTTCAATCTCAGGTGACTCATTTGGCAAGTCTTACTGAGACGAAGCACAGACAAAATAAACAAACAAAACATTTACGCAAATTTATCTTTACGTTGCTCACGCTTAGTGGAATATTGCCTATAAGTGGAACCAGGAGAAATAAATCTAAAAAGAGGACAATTTTAAGATCTGCCCCTGCCTTATTCCATGTAATTCTCACGCTTTCATACATTTCAGTAATTATGTTGACTTTTGTCTTTGAAAAAGCTTCGTATTTAAAATTAGGAAGCATATTAATAAGCGTTATGATGGTTATCTTTCGCAGCGTTCTCTTGTATAAATTTCAAAAGCTCAAAGAAATATTTTCTGATTTACTTAAAACAAATACAAGTATTAGTTCACGAAATATAAAGTGCATATACGCATGGATAATTTCAGGTATATTAATTCATATTACACACTTTATCATCGCAGCAATTATACTATCCAATTCTTTTCCTTCTAGAATTAAAGTATATAACAGCAAATTAGACACAAAATTCTTCTATGCGACGTTAGGCACAACATCATCATTTGTTTTAACTTTTCCGTTGATGTTGCCAATGAACAATTTTGCGGTATATTATGTAATAGTTTGTGAGCAATTGAAATCTTTGCTGCAAAATTTTGAAACTCGGTTTTTGAGTGTAGAAGTTTTGAATGCAGAGATGTTATGCCGGGAATATCATATCATAAAATCGAAAATACTTTCTGTTGATGATGATCTTTCTGTGCTAATTTTCATTGCAGTAATAGCCGACGCTGCATTAATGTATGATACTTTATCCCTCTATCTTAACTATAATGCTTTTCTTGCTTCAGGCAGACTTGAAATAATCATAAATTTGTTACTCCTTGTCTACTATTTTTTATCTTTCATGTTCATGTCGATTTCAGCTGTTTCAGTATCCGAAACATCAGCTAAAATATACGAAGTTGTCCAAGCCTTACCTTGCAATGCTTTCTCAGTTAAATCAGGGAAACAAGTTCTTCTCTTTTCCATCCCGAAAGAAATTAATTTAACGGTTTGGAAAATAACACCGATTAAAAGAAGCTTTATTTTAGGTACTGTAGGTGCTGTTACTACCTATGTAGCTCTACTAGATGGTTTTAAACTTACAATTTAAATAATTTTTGTGTCCTTTGTATTCCTTGCCTTCAGCTTTAAGGTATGAAATGTTAATAAAAACTACTTCAGTTTTACCCAGGTGGAATTCGAAGTATTCAGAAACTATAATAAGGTTTAAGAAATGTCCAAAACTTTTTAAATTAACTTTAATTAGTACTGAAAGTATAAATTAATAAGAAATACATAGTATTCTTTCATTTCAACATTTATGTTCATCAAACTATTTTTAAGATTATACGCAATCAATGAGGCTACATAAAAACAAAAAGAAAAGTTTTTTTTTTAATTAAGTGTTTAATTTATTGAATTTGCAAAAGAATTGAAAAACTTTTTGAATTAAACTAATTTAACATCTTCGTACAATAAATTTTAATAAATGCAATACAATGCAAATACAATAATTCAATACAAATACAATAAATTTTCAATATCTTATTGTTAGAGTTTGTAACAATTTTCGAATGTAGAATTTAATTAGGATAATGGTTGTGAGCGACGGAAATTATATTTAGAGGCATTTTAATTTTTCAAATTTTTTTATTTTTTATTTTATTTTAGTAGTATTTGTCTGTAGTAGTACTTATCTTTTAAAACAATAAAGAGATTTAATAAAAATACAAATGGAATACTTCGTCAGACAGTATAAAGCATTTTTAATTGAAGCAATTTTAAAGTGATCTTTCAGGTAACGAGAAACTATATTAACAATGGCTCTTCAGTTCTTAAAGTGACGCAGAAAGTTAGGATATCAATGACACGATTTCCATGGTAGTGAAGTGCTTATTGAGGGTCCAAAGAGTTTTAGAATTGAAATGATGTAGCTAAAATGTAGCAAAGAATTAAAAAATGCAACTTGGTGTTATTTTTGATCTTATTTTACTTCTATGTCAGAAATTTATAGATAATTGCATGAAAAATATTTTTTCCAATATGTTGTTTCATGCATAATATTTTAACTTTTTATAATGTGATTAAAAATATATATGCTTTGTTAATCATGTATATTGCCCATCCCGTTTCTTGGAAGGGAAAAAATTCGAAAGGGCACCACACCCATAAATGATTAAATTATTCCAGTATTGTTTACTTAGTCTCCAGTGAACAAGATTTTAATTTTACAATTATTCAGTATCATATTATTTTAATGAATTCATGTAATGAAATTTAATAATTTAATGAATTCTCAGAAAACCCACAATTTTGTTTACATTATCGAATTTTTATATGGTGAACTCGAGGGTCGGCAACTTATTTATTTTCCTTAAATAATGATTTTTCAATCCAAATTAAGCATTAAAAATCATTAAATAGTACGTAATAGAAATCAATACTCCCGCAACCTATTAGAGTATCTGAATGATTTGATTACCTTAAAAGCTATTTAAACTTTTTCATCAAACATGTATCCAATGTAATGAAATATTCAATAAATATGATTACATGATATTGGATTTTTTATTTCATACCAAAATAAATTGTTTGTTTGCAAGTAACATGTTTAAGAAATTATTATTATTTTTTAAATCAATAGTTTTATTTAATTCATTAAATTATATTGTATAAAGGGAGCTATGTTTAATGGGAAATCTTTTTCCCATTGTATTAATTTAATTGCCGTGATAGATATTGCCTGAATTAATTTTTTTCGGAACTAATTTCACGGGACTGAATAATAAGTCATGCAAGATAAAATGTCTAAAATCAATTTAATATAAATTGATTGTTTGTAGGGATTTTTCTTCTTTCGCAGTGAAAGAATAAATAGTTTTTGTTCTATTTGAGTGAATATATAGTTAATATATTCAGATGAGAAATGAAAGTTGTTTTTGTTACCATTATTAAAAGAGAGCTAACAAAAAACATCTACTCTGATCACATCTCTTTTAAATAAAAATAATCTTTGGAAAGTTTACTAATAAAAACAACTTCATAATTCAATTTATATTTCTTTCTACAATTTGACTGTACTTGTGCTGATTCCCGATAAAGATTATTAAAACACAAAAACTTTTCATTAAACGAATAACACCATGTTTGGGACAGTACAACCGTTAACTACAAAGCACATCTAGTGTTCTATGTACTTGTAAGAAGTTATTTTAAATTTTGCTACGAACTTTTCTACAAAAACCACCTACATAGTACAATTTAATTTGTTTTCTACCATGTATTTATTATATTGACTACATTTGCGCTGATTCCAAACCCAAAGAATCTTCATTAAGTGAAGAAAGAGCATGTTAGCTCCTGGAGAACCATTTAGCACAAATCACATGTTGCTTCTGGAGAAACATTTATTACAAATATTATCTAGTTTCCATGTATTTAAAAGAATTTATTTTAAATTTACGACGAAGTTTACTTTCGAAAACAACCTACATAATTCAATTTAATTTGCCTTCTATCATTTGTTAATTTTATTGATTACATTTTGTGCTGATTAAAGAAAAAGAATATTAAACATAAGAACTGTTCCTTAAACGAAAAAGAGTGGCGCCTGGAGAACCACTAATCACTGAGTACATTTAGTGTTCTATGTATTTAAACGAAGTTATTTTAAATTTTACTGCGAATGTGACTACGAGAACCACCAACTTAATTTAATTCAGTTTGTTTTCTATCATCTGTTAATTGTATTGATTGCATTTGTGCTAATACCAGAAAAAGAATATTAAAACACAAAAACATTTCGTTAAATTAATAAGATAGTGTTTGGTGTCATTCCATTCAGAAAACAGAGTTTTAAATTATATTTTAAAGATAATGGATATTTACTCTTAAATTAAACCGTGCTATTCATAATAAGTGCTAGATGTGGTATAGCCATTTTAGGCAAAAAATAAGCAAACCAAAGTAAGAAAAGAAAAACATTAATCAAAGAAAGCAACAAAAAAATATTATATCATAATTTAGAGTTCAATTGATATTTGAGTTTTTGCTATACCAGAAATAAAAACCTATTTGAAACTGAAATAGAAATGCGATAGAATCGTTACAGAATCTAATGTAGTTGGTTTTAAATTTATTGATATGATTTATCAGCGAAATTCCTTGAGCTTTACGCAAAACTAACGCGTGAGAAGAGCAGTCATATGATAATTATAAACGTTGCTGTAGATTGAATTAGAAATGCATAAAATACCGTGATATTTTGTCTCGACCAATAAAAATAAAAGAAATCTTCCGATATTTCAACTACAGTCTTGTGAGAATTTGAATACAAATGGGAAATAAAGAACTTATCTAATAGGAACTCAATTTACAAACCACATTTGTCATCGGAAACTGTTAGATATTTGAAATTAATGAGAAAGATTTTTATTTCATGTCCCATTATGTTATTTTGCCGATATACGCATAGAAGTTAACTTCTGATATTTTTAAAAAAAATTATGCTTTTAATATACGAGTATATTTGAGAGATATTAATGTCTGAATCTACTCTTTAATATAACATCGCTTTCATGTTCTCGCTAGACAAATTTTACTAATTTTAAAACTCGAGTACTGCCAAACTGAGAACATCACAAACAGAATATGATCTTTAACTGAGAAAAGGAAAGCCAACTGTAAAATGGAAGTTCCATTTAATATCAGATTTCACTTAATCCTTTAAACTACATCAATTTATAAATCATGGATGCTATTCTTCAATCTCAGGTGACTCATTTGGTAAGTCTTACTGAGACGTCGGACAGACAAAAGAAACAAACAAAACAACTACGCAAATTTGTCTTTACGTTGTTCAGGCTTAGTGGAATATTGCCTATAAGTGGAACCACGAAGAATAAATCTAAAAGGAGGACATTGTTAAGATTAGCTCCTGCCTTATTCCATGTAATTCTCACGCTTTCATACATGTTTGTAATTATGTTGTTTTTGTCTATGAAAAGGCTTCTTTTTTTAAGTTAGGAAGCATATTATTAAGCGTCATGATGGTTATCTTTCGCAGCGTTCTCCTGTATAAATTTCAAAAGCTCAAAGAAATATTTGCTGATTTACATAAAACAAATACAAGTATTAGTTCACTAAACATAAAGTACATGTATGCATGGATAACTTCAGGTATATTAATGCATATTACACACTTCAGCTTTACTGCAATCATACTATCCAATTCCTTTCATTCTAGGATTCATTTATATAACAGCAAATTAGACTCAAAATTCTTCTTTGCGGCGTTAGGCACAACAGCATCATTTGTTTTTACTTTTTCGATGATGTTGCCAATGAACATTTTTGTGGCATATTATATAGTAGTTTGCCAGCAATTAAAATCTTTGTTGCAGCAGTTTGAAATTCGATTTTTGCGTGCAGAAGCTTTGAATGCAGAGATGTTGTGCAGGGAATATCATATTATTAAATCGAAAGTAATCTCTGCCGATGATGATCTTTCTGTGTTAATTTTCATTGAAGTAATAGTCAACGCTGGATTAATGTATGTTACTTTATCCATCTATCTTAACTATAATGATTTTCTTGCTCCAGGTAGACTTGAAATTATCTTAAATTCGTTATTCCTTATCTACTATTTTTTATCTTTCATGTTTATGTCAATTTCAGCGGTCTCAGTAACGGAAACTTCAGCTAAAATATACGAAGCTGTCCAAGCCTTACCTTGCAATGCTTTCTCAGTTTCCTCAGGCAAACAGGTTCTTCTCTTTTCCATCCCGAAAGAAATTAATTTAACGGTTTGGAAAATAACACCGATTAAAAGAAGCTTTATTTTAGGTACTGTAGGTGCTATTACCACCTATGTAGCTCTACTTGATGGATTTAAACTTTCTGTTTAAATAAATTTTGTACTCTTTGCCTTCAGCTTTAATCCATTGAATGGTAACAAAAACTACACCAGCTTTACCATGGTCGAACGCAAACTATCTTGAAACTATGATGAGGCTGCAAAAAAATGTCGAAATGTTTCAGTACTAATTCATTAAAATGTCCTAATACTGAAAGTATAAATTAATATGAAATACATAATATTCTTTAATTTCAGCATTTATGTTTTTTAAACCATTTCTAAGATTATACACAATCACTGTGGGTAAATAAAAAACTTTTTCAATTAAACTTATTAATTTAAAAAGTTTCTTTATAAATAATACATAATACTATCTTTATAAATAATACAATAAAGATCTTTATGAATAATACAATATGTTTTCAATATCTTATTGTTAGAGATTGTAGAAAGTTTCGAATGAAAAATTTAATTAAGATAATGCTTGCGGTCTATGAGATTAGGTTTAAATGCACATATTACTTTTCGAATTTAATTTTAATTTTTTCATTTTATTAGTATTTGTCAGTGCTAGTACATATAGTTTTAAAATAATGAAGAGATTTAAAAATACAGATGGTTTGCTTCGCTAAAAAGTATAAATCAATTTTAATTGATGCAATTTAATGATGGTCGTTGAGGAAAAGAGAAACTATCGCTGATAACAATGGCTCTTCAGTTCTTAAAGTGACACAGAAAGTTAGGATATCAATGTTATGGTTAAGAAACTATCTATAATAACAATGACTCTTTAGTTCTTAAAGTGACTTAGAAAGTTAGGATATCATTGTTATAGTTAAGAAAATATCCAATAATAATGATGGCTCTTCAGTTCTTAAAGTGACTCAGAAAGTTAGGATATAAATGTTATGATTTTCAAGGTACAAAAGTATTCATAGAAAAAAATTACGATCAAAATCATATTATATTTGATTTTTTCTACAAATTCTTCAAAATATAAAGTCTGGTCATTTCATTTATTTTGGTTTTTAGCACATTTTTACAGTCAGAAAGAATATTTCCATTTTGGTAACTGTTAGCGCCAATTATGAGGGAAATTGAGGGTTCAAAGAGTTTTAGAATTAAAATGATGGGTACTACTCTATTTTCATGGCGACCGCGATAATCATGTAAAAAAAAAGAAGCAAAAAGTTGCGCAAAATGGTTGCAATTGAGTAACCATACACACTTTCACTCTCGGTTCCATTTAGGCTTTGCCTGCAAACCGCATGATATAATAATTTATTATTTTCCAATTTTGAACATTGAAAAATTTTTTTTGACGATTTTTAATTTATCGATGAGCTAGGAAGAAGTCATTTCGTTTTTACAGGAAAAAGAGGTACTACCTCTTTCTCTACGTGAATGGACACGAAATGAAACTCTACGTCAGGGGTGGCCAACCTGCCGCTCGCGAGCCATATGCCGCTCTTTGAAGGATTATTTGTGGCTCTCGATAAATGTACCCGAGTTCCATTTTCATTTTTCTGCTATTATATTCTAAAAAATTATTATCGTTCCGTGTGTGTTTCAAAATGTCTCTTAAATTACTGAGAGCAAATATGGACAAATATTTCGCAATCGCAACGCTTGAGTACGCCCTCTATCGGGAGTCTGAAAATATCAGGCATTTATTTATTAAGTTTTCATTTAGTTCCTTCAAAATCACTGGAAGAGACTAAGCTTTTCTAAGCAGAAAAAAAANATTTTTTCTGCAAATTCTTCAAAATATAAAGTCTGGTCATTTCATTTATTTTGGTTTTTAGCACATTTTTACAGTCAGAAAGAATATTTCCATTTTGGTAACTGTTAGCGCCAATTATGGGGGAAAGTGAGGGTTCAAAGAGTTTTGGAATTTAAATGATGGGTACTACTCTATTTTCATGGCAACCGTGATAATCATGTAAAAAAAAAGCAAAAAGTTGCACAAATAAGAGTAACTATGCACACTTTCACTCTCGGTTCCATTTAGGCTTTGCCTTCAAACCGCATGATATAATAATTAAATTTTAAACACTGAAAATTTTTTTTGACGATTTTTAATTTATCGATGAGCGAGGAAGAAGTCATTTCGTTTTTACAGGAAAAAGTGGTACTACCTCGATTATAGAGTATACGTGAATGGACACGAAATGAAACTCTATGTCAGGGGTGGCCAACCTGCCGCTCGCGAGCCATATGCGGCTCTTTGAAGGATTATTTGTGGCTCTCGATAAATGTACCCGAGTTCCCTTTTCATATTTGTGCTATTATATTTAAAAAAATTATTATCGTTCCGTATGTGTTTCAAAATGTCTTTCAAATTACTGAGAACAAATATGAACAAATATTTCGCAATCGCAACGCTTGAGTACGCTCTCTATCGGGAGCCTGAAAATATTAGGCATTTATTTATCAAGTTTTCAATTAGTTCCATCAGAATCATTAGCAAAGTCAGGCCCCATTTTCTAAACAGTAAATAAGAAGCAAAGTTTCCCTAAGGAAAAGGCAGAAGAACTTGAAAAAACTCTCCAGAACATTGATAAATCTTGCAGAAATAGAACATGCCAAACATTTGAAGAAAAATTCCTTAATAAATTTTAACTTCTATTATCAACAAACTTGCAACTAATAACTTTCGATTTCGGAATCTCATACTGTTACAGATGTGTGTATTACGGTAAAATACATTTTTTTTGTCTTCAATTCATTACAAATTATAGTGAAGTCAACATTGCTTTCTTCATTCCAATGAATAAATGTGAATTCAGAACGAGCAGAACTGTTATAGCTAGGGAATATTCTTCTTCTTTATAGAATAGTATATATTTCTGTGTCTATATAATTCTGAAAACAACAATAAAGAATCATCCGAATTACTTGAAATAGTATCATTTGTGCCGATTATTAATAAATTTTTATCGTTTTCTTGGTAATTATTTTTTAGTTTCGAAAGAATAATTTTAACTAGAATTCAGCTATTCTGTTTTTAAGCTACATATTAAAATTCATATCGACATCTTGCCATTATAAAATTTTGCTGTCTGGTATGTTATCTGAAAGTAATGAAGGGATGATCTAAGTATATATTATTTGAAAATAAAGTTTTCAAACGAAGAACATTTCATTTGGAATTTTCCGGATTTATAAAGCTGGAGAGTGTTATGATTTTTATAATAAAAAATCAGCTTGCAAATAAATTTTTCTTTGATGATAGTTCTCTACCGAATGGTTTTTTACGTCTGATTAAGAACTGTAAGAATAAAAAAAAGGAACAATATGAAAGTTTTTTATTTCAATATGAGGAATTTTTAAAATCATTTTTCTAAGAATTCTTTATTTTACGTTTTTTTGTTTATAATTCTTTTATAAAAATTGTTGCCAAAATACTTTTTTTGAAAAATTAAATGGTATAACATTATGTGTTTATGTATACTTCTTGCATATTCTAGTGTATGAAGTAATATGATTCAGAAAAGTATGGAATAAAAATTCGGTACTTACGTGTTAACGCTACCACAGCTACAGATTTGGCGGTTTTTAAGTGCAGCCAATCTACAATTAAAATTTCAGCTATAAATCATAAAATAAAACACTTTATTTAAAATCAAAACACTTTATTTAAAATCAAAGTAGTCAATCGGATTTCGGTGGAAAATGGGCCGATATAGAATTTAACATAGATTCAAAACAATCTCTATTTTCTTTCACCTGATGCTGTTGCCATATGAACTCTAATAAATAAGATTCCAAATGAAATAACATTTCCAGATCATACGTTTACCAAAATAAAATTTCATGTCATGGGAATTGATACATTTTCGTTTTTTCGGTAAAATATTTCGCTCCTGAAAAAATAAAAACTTTTTTTGCAAAATTAAATTATATAAAATTATGAGGCTTATGTATACTTTTTGCTTATTTTAATGTTCGAAGTAATATGATTCTTTAAATTATGGAATATAAAGTTTAAATAGGCCTTTCATATTATATCATTAAATTTAGCAAAACTATTTCTCAGGCATAGGTTTTAACTCTAATAAGAAAATACATATTTTGTTTTCTGTTTATTGACAAATATTTTACCGATGGTTTTGGATGTTCCTTCTCTTAAAAAAAGAGATACCATTTTGCTTTCGTTTGCATAAGAAAGAATATCAAACCTTTTTCTTTTTTAAATTTAATAAGTCACAATAAAGAAGGAACGTTACAAAGCTACACGCTACATTAAAGACGTCTCCAGAGTAACTGAATGACTGTTCATATAGAAATTGCAGGTATGCGTCTTATACAACAACGCCCCCTATAGTTCGTTACGACCGCGATTTTTTGAACAGCAGAGTTGTTGGTTTTTTTAGACATCAGTTTTGTTTTAGAATTTGAGTTTTCTTATAACCCGTTACGGGTTTCTCTAGTTTGTTTTACAAGATCATAACTATCCCGTTATGGGTATTTCATTTTTGTTACTGTTTGTGTTGTTTGTGAACAAAAGTTTTTTTTTAATAAGAAACAGAACTGTTATTTATATAGCTTGATACGCTACAGTACTAAGATCCAACGGACGCGCATAAGATGCAAGTGACAGTCAGGAGGTACGTCACCAGTGGACCTAATTCTAAAGAATGGGTGGGGAGAGCCTGGTTGGTAGGACGTTGGACACATGCTCGTGAGAAAGAATGTTTGAATCCAGCTGACAGAAGAATCTTCGTGCATTAAATGGTGACTGGTGTGCGTTATATTTGCCACAAAGCTCTCCAAGTTCCCATAACAAAGCAATACCTCTAGGGGTACTGAATTGAATATTGATCGTTCGCTGTTTCAGGTCAAAATTACGATCTGCGGATAAATGAAAGTTATGGGAATGAGTCCTCCCTGTGAAACGGGTTGTGATGTATGTGTGCAGCAAAATCATGCTCTCGGCCATAGATGGCGACACTGAAAAACAAGAAGCGAATGCTTTTTCCAAGAACTTATGGTGTGTTATTACAGGTGAGTCTCTCTCCCTCTCACCATCTATATATATATATATAAATAAATACAAGAAAACACGAAGAAAGTTAAGAAAAGCAATAAGTTTTTACTTATTTCTACTTCTTGTGTTCTATTTTATTTGTTGTAATTTTTGTAAAAAAAATTTCGAGTGCTCCTCACACTATTGTATCAATATATTTTGCTTTGGCTTTATTGATACAATATCAGAAAGCACTCTGTTTTGCGGATATAATCGTGCGGGCTGATGAAAAGATTATATCTTTTTTTTTCCGGTTTTTTTTAAATAAAATTTCATCTTTTTTTAAACTGTAGTTTGTTATTTTTTTACTTATTATTCCCCCCCCCTTTTTTTTTCATATGCCTAAAATTTTTCTTTGTTTTATCTTCATTTTGAACTTATATATATACTTATATATTTTGTTTCAATTTTCTTAGTGCTCCTCACACTATTTTATCGATATATTTTGTTTTGGCTAGTTTTGGCTATATTGATACAATATTAGAAAGCATTCCTTTCAGCGTATATAATCGTGTGAGCTAGAGAAGAGATTATATCTTTTCATTATTTTGTTCTCCGGATTTTTAAAATATATTTTTTTGAAATTTTTTCTTAAATATTTTTTTAAAAAATTTTATTTTAATAATTTTTCATCTTTTCTTTTCATTAATTTTTATTATTTTCCATGTTTTCTCTATATTTTAAACTTATTTTATGAGTTCTATATACTAGCAGCTTATGCCTAGTAAATAAAACTAATTTTTTTTTTTTTTGAACATTTACTTTTAAATTTCTTTTGCACATACACTTTTGAACATTTGGGTCCTTAACCTAATCAAGGTCTTTCTTTCGCATTTGCAACAACAGCTGAAAAGACGAAACTTGTAGTTATAGTTTCAATGTTTCATTGTTTTCAGAAAGCAAGGAATTTGCATTGAAGGACAAGACATAATGCACATTTTTTATTTATGAATAATTCTAAGCATGATGTAACATGTTAATTTATCTTCTTTCCCTTAATTTATTTACTTTTAATAAATATGTTAGCATATGTAGCATTTCATGAAACATCTGTTCGTGACAAATAAACTGAGATGGTGATTTTTACATTTTCGATGCAGTAAAATTCGTAGTTTTTCATACCATACTTTTTTTTATTACCCAATTTTGAACATTATACAATTTAGGAATACACGAAATTAAGGAATAAAATGTTTGTAAAAATCACTACTTTTAACGAAGTGGTATTAAAAAATTTCAGAGCCAGATTTTATTATATTTAGAAAGAATGTTTTTCCATTAAAAATTTCTTTTCTATGGAGGGAGAAATGCATAATTTTTACTGGTGATGCCGAAGTTAAACGAAGATTATTTTGCCTTTGCTAGGGTTATAGCAACTATTACTTTCATTGATAATTTTTATAATAATTATTATTTAAAATTTTGTTGTAATATGTTTCTTGAAAAGCACTATTTTCCAGCAGATCAAATTTTTATTATCTATAGAGAAAATATTTGAGAGTAGGGGTGATATTTTTTCTACGTGAAGAATTATGCATAATCACGCGGTAGGTAAAGAAAGATTATTTTAAATTTGCCAAGATTTATAATATTTATTGTTTTTGTTGTTGTCATAGGCAACCAAGGCAAGAGATGTGAGATTGTTCCTGGTCTTCAGTGGCGCCATTTATGGCCAAGAATTCGATATCTGCCCATCCATACGTCACACCCGTTTACAGGGCGGACCCATTCTACATCCATTTATTAATCCACCGATCTTAACTTTGACCTGAACCAGAGAATGATTGATAACCAATTCAGTACCCCAGAGTTCAGAGTTTGTTATGGGAACATGGAGGGCTTTGTAACTCGACAGATCTCTCATAAAAACACTAAACATTTTTGTTACAAAATATACAGCGATTGTAGCTTTATCAAAGAACATTTTATTAATCTTAACGAGCTAGACGATTCCTTAGATTTGAAAATTCTTCATTCTAATTGGAAAAAAAAAACTAATCTAAGGAAAACAGATTGCGTGATTGATTAGAAGAAATATATGTGAAGTAATTCAACTCGTTGAAGAAACTTATATATATTTTTAAAAAAATTGGAAAAAATTAAAAAAAAAACATTTAAATTTGCAATAACTTTAGAACAAATGTGACTTCGTTTTTTTAATCATTTTTTAAAGAAAATCGAAGCATAAAAGCAAAACTTTCGTTAAAATTGTAACGAGCATATGAAATTTCAACTCTATAGTTGCATTTCAGCTGTCAGTAGATCGAGCAGCATCGTTTTTTCACTACAAGTTTAACAGTTAATAATTCTCGAATAATACGTTTTTTATTCCATCGAAATCCATATAGTGACTTCAAGTTTCGAAGTTTTATAAAATTTTAGCAGCATAGCAATATGTAACGTATAACAACAGTGTGAAAAAATTCGCAAAAAAACACCTAAACTAGCAATAATTTTCGAGCAAATTGAATTTTTGAAAAAAATGAAAACTCGGCGTTAAGTTCATAAACAAGCCCTTTCAGCATGCCAAATTGTAACTCTGTAGTTGCATTTCTGAGGTCTGTAGAGCTGCCCGTATGGTGTTTCTTCCAACAAGTTAATTCTCCTACAAATTATCGAATATTAAGTTTATTATTCCACTGTAGTTCACGTACAATTTTCTACACATCTTATTGATGCAGATTTTTATTCTAAATCTTGTTGTTCTTGCCCAACAAAACAAAGCAACGTTAGATTGAATATCCTAAACAGAGTCAGCGTTGGCGAAAGACCTTTCGATTTTTTAATATAGAGAGGATTTTTTTTATATAGAGTTGAAATCAATAATAATAATTTCTCTAAGTGTAGATAAATTTTATTTGGTCAGCGAAATTATTGAACAATGTAAAAATGTAATAAATAAAATTGCAAATTATCGCGAAATATCAATAACTATCGATATTTTTCGATAATACATTGCGATATTGAAATTCATAGCTATCGGACATAGTGATCAATGGTCTTGTTGGCGAAAACTTAGAAAAGCAGTCGCCATTGTCAAAATAACCAATAAGTACCAAATTAAATGAGCGAACAGGTTCCAAGTTCGAAACAAAAATCGAAACTTTAAATGCCTTTAAAATTTCCAAAGGACCTATTCCTATCCTTACTTGCAAAAACGTACTAAAGAACCATTTGTACTTGAAAAAAAATTAAATAAAGGAATACAGATTATAAGGTTTATTCGTGGATATAATTCTGAGACACAATTAAAAGAAATAAATGCGAAGTAATTTTACTCGTTAAAGAGACTTAAAACACTTAACAAATGATTCTAAAAATATCAAAACAGCACGTTCGCTTCGCAAAATTTCTAAAAGATAAACAGAGTTTATGAAGTGAAAGTTAAAGTAGAGAATTCTCAAACTTAAATAAATGAAAATCTAATAAAGCTAAAAGCTAAAATAAGTAAAAATAATTAGCTGCATTCTTATTATACAATTTGAAGCGAAATTAAATCGAAGCGATGTCAAATGTCGTCTGCATTCAAACCGAAACCATTTCGTCTGCTCGAATTTTTTGACATACCTGAGTGTTTTGAAAAATAAATTAAAATACTTCTACTAATCGGAGAAAAATAAATTTGGTATCATTGTAAAGAAGAAAGTTCAAATTATTCAATGAAGTAAAAAAATATTTTCGAAAATTTTGACATTTTTCACTTTCCGGGTCCTTAAAAGGGAAACGATTTTTTCAAATCCTACTATTAGTTCACACTTTCTCTCTATATCTATTTATATATCTTGTTCAAATTTATTAATCGTTAATAAAATACTTTTTATTCATATACTTAAGTTCAAATACATTTTTTTAAAACTTGTAGTGGGTTACACTTGACGTTAATGCATTTTTTTCACATATTAATTTATTAATTAAATTTAATTAATTAATTTCAGTTTTATAAGGGAGAAAAAAATTCTCTTTTATAAGATATTTATAGCAAGATAAAAATTTAGGAATACATTTCTCAATTAAAAACGCACTACGTATCTACCGGACCAACGACCAAGTAACAAAAACATAATGGTGCATACATAAGAAATAGTAACACAAAAAATAATGGTCCAACATCATATATATAGAAAGGAAATTGGAAAATCGCTCGCCTTCCAATGTGGCATCCTGGTTCGAATACCAGTCGATACGAATTCCGCATCCGGCTTGCACCGACCGCACTGCTGACGTGAAATATTCTCAGTGTTAGACGGATCATGGGTTAGAGTCCCCTTGCCGTTAGGCTAACCGTGAGAGGTTCTCGTGGTCTTCTTCTCCATGTAACGCAAATGCGGATTAGATCCATCAAAAAGTCCTCCACGAAGGCACTTAAATTAGCAATAAATTTCGAAGAAATAAGATTTTTTGTTATTTTTTAAAAAATCTCTTTTTTAAGATCATAATAAATTATTGCGGCCCTTTCAGTATGCTAAATTTCAACTCTGTAGTTGCAATCCTGATGCTCGTATGGAATTTTTCTATCCAGTTCAACATTTAATAATTCTCGAACAAGTTATCGAATGTTATTTTTTCATTCTGTCGTAATCCTTGTACGTTTTTCTATACACTTAGTAATTTTAAGATATTAAGTTTTATGGTTTTTGCGCATTAAAGTAAAATATAAGGTTAAGCTGAACACCCAAAACAGCACCGGCAGCCCTTACGATTTCTTGATATAGAGAAATTATAATAATTAAAGCCTTTTAAGGAAATATATCTTAAAAGCTGCAACTTTTGTCATAGATATGAGAAAACGAATTAAATTTTTGCTATAAAAATTTATATAGTATCTAGAAGAAAAAAAAATTCCGGAATACTTTTTTTCTATATCGAGGAAAATGCGAAATTATTTATGCCAAAGATAAAAAAAACTAGTTTTGCCTTTGTTTTTCTAATTACGATTATTTTTATTTATAACAGTAATAAAACATAACCCCGAAAAACATAACAAAGAATTTTATTTTTATTTTAGAAAACATTACTGCTATTCGAAAATCATAAAATCGAATAATTTAAAAGAAACCATAATCTTTTGCAAAAAATTTTTTAATTAATCATATCAAGATACTAAATAACCAGTTACTTCATTCAATAATAAACACTTAATTTTTTTGTCGCACGAACATTTTTTTTGTTGTTTCTAATGCCACTCATAAAATATAGACGATATTATGGGCAAGAAAATGACCATGAATTTTTATTGATTATGCTAAAAACAAGTAATTTAATATTATACCAAAATGAAGGAATGATAAAAAAAATATTCGAACGAAACGAAAAGACATTGTAGGCGCAAAATTTTTGAGAAAGTAAAAAATAAGTGCAAAGAATGTAATTTCATCTATTAATTTTTCAGTAGTAAACTTTACCAAAAAATTACCTGTACCATTTCTGGTATTCAAAAGTGTAGAAAATTTATCCCAACGAAGTCAGATTCAGTGTCAGAGGTATTTTGTTTTTTCTCTACATTTTCTTCTAAACGCAAGTAAGTTTTATTAAAGTATCCTTTCCGAAAACCTGCTGTATTTGTCTTAATACTTGATGCAGAAGTTACATTGTCTTCAGAGTTCAGTTTAAATTTACTATTTGTTATGAGATATTAAATTTAGTAACTAAGCTAGGTTGTATATTGACGCTAATAAAATAAAGTAAATAGAATAATATATTTTTAAGGAAGGAAATTTTTGTGTGACGTCAAACAAAATTATCTACAAAGCAATTACTGGATTAGTGTGAAATTACTCAGGGTGTTCCGTAACAACTGCCTTTAACACATATTTTCAAAATCTTGTTAACATTGTAACCAGAAAAGTATACACATTAGAGGTCTCCAATTAATATATAAGAGAAGCAAAAATGGAAACGAATCATTACCAAAGAAGGCGAGAAGAGAAGCATCCAATCCTGTTTAATTGCCGGAGGAAGAAGATAGGAGATGCAACGCATTCGAAATATGGAGGATTTATACGAATAACCTCCAAGTTTCATTAAGAATTCAAGTTAGTTTTAATATTTTTATCCCTTTATCTTTATTATTGATTCGATATATTTGAATATGGTTTTTGTAATGATTTGAGATAGTTGAAATAATTCTAAAACTGTATATTGAGTAATGATTGCGGAACAGTCTCCATAAAAATTAAAATAGTAAAGAGAATTTTTAACACGTTCTTTTATTCTATGTACTTCATTCGTTTTAGTCTAAAAATCTATCAAATTATTTAGAATAAATTTTGAAAAAAACTTACAGATTCATTTAAATAAGCACTGATAATATTTAAATTTAGTGAAATATCTTATCTGTTCTTAGATTTAAGGAACAGATGTTTATCTAATAACTTAAGACATGAAGAAATAATCTTGAATTTACGTTGTGATAAAATTCCCACGTTTGCATATAATTTAACACAAATGTTTCTTCAAATTGTTTTTCTAACTGAATAAGAACCATGAAGGTGATTGTAACTTTCGCTTTGCTTTCCTTTTTCGCATACTGCGTGGTAAGTCTCATATTATGTTCGTAATTTCATAACAACGACAAAATTATTATTTTTAAGGATAAAATTTTCTGTTATAAACAATTAGCTTAGACGAAGCTAATAAATAAGAATTTAATTTGAAAATGATGGATTTTTGAATATATCTAGATTAGAACCCATTATGCATTATAGGAGAACATTAATGCAGTGGATCCACCAATGCAACAATTTTTTTTCATTTCAATTATGAATATCTTAACTACTTCTTAGTGGAAAATATGGCCCCAATAGTTTGGTCAAGCGATAGGTAAAGTTTAGACCCCTTAATGCTAGTTTTACTTTTTGCGTACTTCTCTATAACTCGAAAACTTAGGTGAACTAAAAAAAAATTTGCACGCAATTTTAAAGTTCGTTTATCCAAAGCTCATTTCATGCAAAAAAGGATTTTTAATATTTATTTTTATTATTTTATTTAAAAACAGTAGATAACATTATTTTGAATTATTGAAAAATACAAATTTTTACATCATGTTAAGGAATTTTTATTTTCTATAGGAAAATACAAAATTTGAACGAAATCGGTCGGATAGTTCCTGAAAAATTGTATTTTAAATATATGACTTTTACTATGTATTTGCGGTCACCCCTTTCAACTATTAAGTCCTAGTGCATGAAGATGTGATATATCAAAAGTCATTTACTACGTTTTGTTTATTTACTTATTTATTACGCATATTATATGTATATTGTTGGATCAACTTATATTGTTGAATCTACTAAAGGGTCTACTTCTGAGGGGGTTCTACTTTCAGCTGTCCACCCGATTGGGGAGTTTGTTCCCGCACTCCCCCAGATCCCAAGGTCAAGAAAATTGGGAGGGGCATAATAGTCCCTAGCCCACCATGAGCTGTTGCGCTATTGCGTTTTATTTATTTATTTATTATTGTTATATTAGGAGAAATAGGGCTTGAAAATGTTTAAATTGTCTATGAATTTTTCCTGAAAACTTTAAAGCAATAAAGTTATGCGATTTGTGGTTTTAAGTAAGTCATTTAATGCTGCACATTTTTCAGTTTTTAAATTTTTTAAAATTCAATTTTACTGCAGTTCAAGCTGTTAAAAACCGATTTGGATGATGCTAAAAAACTCTTTACAGTTAATTACAGCAAAACAAATACATTTTTATCTAAAGTTTAAAATCAGACAACTGTATACTATTTAACTACTTTTCGAAAACTGCTGATTGCAGAATTGTATTGGTGTAATTTTCTCAGAAAAAAATTAACGGAGAATTTAAAATTCTGCACGTTATCTCAAATTCTAGAGCGAACTTCAAAAACCTTATATTTTGAATTAGAATTTATTGCTGAATAATGTAAATCACTATCAATTTATTTGGGAAAATTAAGAAAAATGTGATTAAAAGCTCACCCACACACATATTTTACTCATTCGATGGTAGAGAAAGAAGACCTTTTTGTTTTGTCCCCCCCCATCGTTTTTTTTTTATTTCCTATGAGCTGCACAATCAGTCTTCCCGATGAGCAGACCTAGTACGTTCTCCAGAAGTGGTATCTACTCTTTCAGGACCACCACAATGGGTGAGATACCGTTGGCCATGTTAATTTGGACGTCTAGTTTCTGCCACACTAGATGGCAGCACCGAGACTCTATTTGGATGCCGGAGTGCACTAGGAATTTTAAGTTTGCCGGAATCGCCAAGAGCCAATAAGGCACTCCAGGGATCTTTTACATGCCGCATAATCAGACGACATGGCCGCTGAGGAGTTTTTGCATCCCGAAAATACGGTGTCTGGGCCGGAGATCGAACCCGCAGAATTGGGCTCAGAAGGCCGACGACAAACCAACTGCGCCACCCAGCCCATCGTTTTATGACCCAATTTATTGGTCACAAATTTTTTTTTCCAATGCCCATCTGAAGAATGACCTTTCGTCATACAGGCATGTGAAGGGTAGATTTATCGACCACTCTTTCAGAGGCACCATATTAGGTGTGCCAACGTCGCCCCCACAGCAAGGACAGATAGTACACAGTCTGAAAGAGACCCGGGACACGAACTCAGAACTTTTCTGATGCAAGGCCAGTTCCCTAACCCCTACACAGGCTGGTATCACAACAATAAAAGATAGTTTTGTAGTAACTATATAAATCACAATTTTAATAAATGGATTATTTCATTTTAGGTGTCCGAAGAGGGGACGACTTGCAAAAAAACATCAGATTGCGATGAAGGTGAATGCTGTGTTCGCATCCATAGTTTGACTGCGTACAAGTGTAAAAAACTAAAACAACTAGGTTCGTTTTATTGACTCTTGTTTTCAAAAAATTGGGCATTTGTTTTTGTTACCACATAAAACTTCTAAGTAGTTGGGGGCCATTATATATATTAGCTATAGTATACTTTACACAGAGTGTCCAAAAATATCTCGATACCTCATCGGTTCAAACATTTAAAAACAAACACGTGAAAAATATTCAAAAGATGAATTTAATGACACCAAAACGGACTTGCCACTTGCTTATTATCCAAGCTTTGAGAGTGGGGATTGAGTTTGGTGTCATGATATAGGTTGCTCAAAATATGAAACGCTCTTATTCGTATTTTTTTCAGTATGACGTGTATTGCTCGAGACATCTGCATTTTTAACAGTATGCACCTTATTTTCTGTTTTGTTATTACAGTGCAACCTGTTAACCAAAATGAAAAAAATTGTAGCAAAGTTGGGATACTTTTTTTTCTGGAAAATTCAAATCTGCAATTAGAAATGATGGTTCCGGTTTATGATCATAAAATTTCCCTCAACCAATTCCATAGTTTGAAGTTGGTATTCCGAGTTTGATGTCAATGAATATATTTTTAAAAATATTTTACGTGTGCATTTTAAGATTTGTGATCTGATTTTTATCGAGATATTTAGCAGTTTCTATACTTTGGGGTCATCCTGTATAAAGAAGAATCCTATTCGAAACTTTCATTGTGGATTACAGAAATTTATCAAAATCTTAAAAGTTTATTATTTAAAAACTTTCAAACTTAGCGTTGAAAGTAAATTTTGAAACTATTATTATTATTATTTAAACCTGAAATATTTTTTTCTTAAGGAATATTGTTATTGAACTGAAGATTAACTTTTCTAAATTTATATATCTGTGCTCTGCACTTTGTTACTGTTTAGGTTAGGTTTTGTTTTTGACGGCCCTTACAATAGCAACAGAATATTAATGTTTTCTGTAAAGTCATTAAATAAGTCAACTTTCAATGGTAAATAATGTTTTGTAAATATTTTTTAATGCAGATTTGTATTCTAAGGTCTATTTTCTCAAATTCTCTGAAATGACACTTAACATGTTCTTCTGTAAGACTAAAAGAGACCAACTATATACTAATGTTGTGTAAATATTTTTCAATGCTGACATGTATTCTAAATCTTATTCTCTCAAATTCTCTGAAATGACACTTAATATGTTCTTCTGTAAGACTAAAAGAGACAGACTATATACTAATGTTGTGTAAATATTTTTCAGTGCTGACATGTATTCTAAATCTTATTCTCTCAAATTCTTTGAAATGACACTTAATATGTTCTTCTGTAAGACTAAAAGAGACAGACTATATACTAATGTTGTGTAAATATTTTTCAATGCTGACATGTATTCTAAATCTTATTGTCTCAAATACTCTGAAATGACACTTAACATGTTCTTCTACAAGACTGAAATCGACCCAATATAACCAAAGTATTCATCCAGAATGTTAAGTAACGACTTCGGTTCCATAAAATATGTTTTCCTTTTAAACGAACCTCTCCTTTTAAACCAGCAAAAACATTAACAGAAAAAAAATTAAAAAATTCTCTTTTTGATGTTTATGTGTATTTTAAAGCTAGCTTTTTCCCATTCTTTAAAATGGTATTTAACATACTTTTCTACAAGAATAACAAAAATCAAACAAAACCAAAATATTTACTCAAAACGTTAAATGATAACTTTGCTTCCATGAGATAGCTTGTATATTTTTCTTTTTCGTTTTAAAATGAATTCTAACATTATTTTTTTTTAAAAATAAATTTACTAAATTTATATCACATATTTTTCAAATATGATTTGTTGTTCAAAATATATCTTCGTTTTTATTTTCGCAAGTTATTCTTTCACGTTATTTTCAGATGATTCGTGTTTTCCAAATCCCGATTGGAATTTGACAGAGGATGGTTTGTACCGTTATATGTGTCCTTGCGCAGAGGGATTGGAATGCCAAGCAGAAGAAACAGTCACCGAAGGGGATGTAAGTTTCATGAATTAATGTCTAAATGCATTTTTAATGGTATTGTTTTGTCCTGTTATACAAAATCTTTGATTCAGTGTCTGAAACACTGAAAAGGGATATAAATGTTTTGCCATGTTAGGAAAATCTAAGTAGATTTTGTGTTTAAAATACTGAAAAGAGATCTAGGTTTTGTTTGTCCTAGTAAACAAATATTAGAAGATTTTGCGTTTGAAAAGCAGAAAAGGAATATAAATTTCCTTTCCCTGTTTGTCAAGTATAAGTAATTTCTGTGTTTAAAATACTGAAGAGGGTGTAAGTGTTTTTGTCCTGTTTTTCAAGTGTCAGAAGATTTTTTTTCTCACTTTAGCTAAACTATGCTATTTTGTAAGAGCTATGCATGAATGAGAAAGGAAAATTTGAATGAAATTGTAGACCAACTTAGCTCCTGATTAACGTAAAAACATATTTAAAATTTAACATGAATAAAATTGTGAAATTGCTAAAAACATCATTAAAAAGTGGATTAAATTGTATTATCCTGCCACGTAAGAGCCTATATCACGATAACTATTAACGAATCATAAGATATTTTTATCGCCATATATTTTTTCGCGGTAAAAAAATTTAACTTTAACATACCTGGTCTTAATTACATTTTATTGAAATGCAATAATATTAGTCTAGCAGCTGAAGATCTCTTCTAAATCTGTATCTCATTTGCAAATAACCGTTGCAATTTAGCAAAATTAGAAATACGAAATGAAATTGTTTTCGCTTTTATTATGGCAAGTTCTGAAAACCTGTCTGATATTTTGTATACTAAAACATAAAAATAATATTGTTAGTAGTAGCACTTGTGTGTGGATTCGGTTACAAATATTCAAATCCTCTCATTACATTTCACTATAATTTAGAGACGATAATAATATATACAAAAAAAATGGAGAATGTAAATAAATGTAAGTAAAAGTTGTAAGTCAACGGTTAGTCCCAGTAGCCTTTCTATTAGACTATCAGCATACATTTTGTTGAAAATCTTTTTAAAAGATAATTCATAACTTTGACTCAACATTAAAATGATATGAAGTTTTGTTTAAAATATATTACTTGGTTCGAAAAAGAATTCTTTGCTTGTAAAACATATCAAATACTTTCTAAGTTACAAGACGTTAATATAACGTTCCCTGAACTTTGGTGATATTTTGTGAAACCACGTGGATTTAGTCAGGAATTGTGTCATGTCCTTGCGTTTGAACTTAGAATTATGTCGACAACTTAACTAAATCAGCTACAGGACCGACATCGTTTTGAGTTCAAGTAGTGTTGAGTTTGTTATGAATTCCAGTTCCAGGGGGTCTAAGTTACTCGGACTAAGTTACTCGGAAAGAAATTAAAAGTGTTAGAATAGTATATTCTTCTTTGTATGACACGCTTGGTTATAAGTTACCAGCAATTAGGGTACCCAAGTAATCTCCTCCAGCTTTCAGGTCCCCCGTTGTGTTCCGATCAATTTACGTAATCATAATTCTTTTCTTCTTTTTTCTATAAATACTTCATTGCAAGGACAGTTTTATCAGTAATTATTTTACTTACTTATTGTCTTTTTTTTATGTTTCAGGTTACTACGTTCAAAAATGTTAGATGTGTGCAGAAAGAATCTTGGTACTGAATTCTCTTCCGATAAAAGATAAAAATGTGATTACAATGCTCTGTATTTGTCTTGTAAAGGAAATAAATATGCTGCATTTTATGTAAAATTATTTCCTAACAACCAATTATTAAATACAGGAAGTTCCAAAAATGCCCGAGGTTTAAAATCATTTTAAAAGAATATTCAAAATAGAAATGTTAGCAGCACTGTAAAAAATGGATGCTCAAGTTTTATGAGACTTTCTTTCTTCGTTTTTGACGAAACCGTTTCCTAGTGTACGCTTCGAGTAAATCTTTCGTCAAAGTGACGAAATAACTATCGTCACTTATTATAGGAAACGAAGTTCATCAAAAGTAAAAGAAAATATTTCGTCGTTACAATTCATTCGTTTTGTCTCCATTCTAGTTAACAATCTCCCACAATGCATTGCAGTGAGGTTCTCAGTTTAGGAAACATTTTCGTCGCATATTTGAGAGTTCACGCTTTGTCACAAATCACGAGATTTCGTGACGAAATGATTCTCCAAAGTTAACTAAATACAGATCAAGGAGTGCCGAATCATCAAAAGTGAGAGTTTTATTTCTGAGAGTGCGTGTTTTGCTTTGAAAACCCAGTTCCTTCTCACCAAATTTTAAAATCGTAACACAGCTCATCATAACATAGTGCTAATAACTGAAAGAACTATAAAACAATATTTTCAAAATAATCACCATTTGCTGCAAACACATGGTGTAGTGTTAGAACAAAATTAACTATATGCTTTAGCAAATATTATAGTTGGAATGAGATATGACCTGTAATGCAGCAGCAAATACTGTTTTTCCAAAGAGCAGCTCCATCAGTTAACAATCTTTGTAACTAATTTTGAAACTTGCGGAAAACAGAGATTGGTTTTCAATAACTTAGCAAACTACTCATTCATGCCTCCTGCTTTTATGTAATTGATTTTACAAATCATTATTCATATTGTTTTTGGGTTTCATATGACAGTTTTAAAAATATGTTTTATTAATAAATATGTCGTGACATGGAGATATTTAGCAAGATCTTTAGATTATTTTTAAACAAATTGCCGATTTAGAATTCAGGCATGCAATATTTAAAATGAAAAAGAATGACGAATTAATAGAAATTATGTATGTACTGTTCATTACACTTTATTGCGAATAGTTAACAAAATAGTTATTATTAATTATAGTTAAAGAAAATATACGTGGTTTCTTAAAAAATGAATCAGTACGAAAATTACCAAGTTATTAGCCTTAATCGTTCTAAAAATATCCTGAAAAAAATTCCATCCAGGATTGGTTAAGGAATTGCTTAATGCATCTAGTTTTGTTTCGACAATAAATAAATGCGTGATCAAAGCTGGTTCTGAATACACGTGATCGATCGACTACGTTTCGTTAAAGAAACCATAGTTAAGTAAAATATTTTTAAAAAAGTGATTGTCCCATTGTAGTTTTTAGTTAGTCTTAGTATTACATATTTCAGATTGGTTCACTGCCTGAGATTGGTTAAGGTTCATTGATAACTATTGCAGATTTTTCGCAAAACTTTTTCTAATGTATAATATTACCAGACATTGAAAGATACGCTGAAAAATTTCCAATCCCAGTAATTCCAGAAATTTTGTCCCGGGAATTTTCAATCAGGTTAAGAACTTGAATTTACTTGTGCTATAAAAGATTATTTACACTGCCATGTATAGCCTAAATAGTCATGACTGCTTTAAGAAAAAAAATTTAATGTTTATAAATTATCGTAACAGTAAGTAATTAACATTGGTTAACACTTTGATTTGTGTTAATAAAACCAAGTATCCATTAGCAAGGTTATTTTTGAAAATTGAAGGTCTGAAAATATGTGAGATTTTCAATGGTCATCGTAATTATGTACCGCTAAATTTAAAATGTTATAAATTTTTATTATGAAGTTTCAAATATGAAAGAGAGTTTGTCAGATAAAAAATAAACGCTCTGAAAATACTAAATTTAATAGTCATCATTCGATTCTAAAAAAAAAATATGCGATTTTTTTTTCGTTATTTCAATTAAAAAAATTTATTTTATTTTATCAAATTCGAATAAAACAGCTATTGGATTTTTAAAATATAGTTTCCTAGTGACACATTTTTCGCGGGGAATGTATAAGATGTAAACTGCTTATCACTAGTAAATAATAATAAAAATAAATTATGGGACATCTAACTACTTATCTTATATTTTCAGGACTTGTTTGTGTAGCAGTAAGTAAAGATTTTATTTTTAATTTTAGTCGTGTTATCTTTTTGTTTCTATAAACATCTTCATAGAAACAAAAATTTGTATCTTTTTTGTTGCAATAAAATACGTTTCGAAGCTGAAATAAAACTGCAATTTCAAACGGTTTAATGCTATATCTCTTTAATTATTTTACTTATTTTAAAGGTTTATGTGGGTTTTCATTTATATGGGTTGTTATGGCAACCATCAATAGTGGACATAGATTTAACGGGTTACTGACTAAATTTATTGCAGCTCCTTTCCACAAAAATTTATTTTTGTATTTAGTGGGATTTTAAAAAAAAATTATCCAAAATTTCGGTTTTTATATTTTTGCTGTATTTATATTAAGGAATTCTTTTAAATTTTCTTTTAAAAAATTGATTGAAAGATAAAACATGGGGTTTTGAATAGATCCTCGGTAGCCCCGGGCCCTAGAAAGACTGCTTCGGTCTCCCTTCTCGAGTATGACCTTGACAATTATTACTATAAATTATACCTGCAATAGATAATGAATAAGAACTACAGAAGATACAAGGAGAAGAAAGAATGTCAAAAATTACCAGAATATAGTAAAATTTACCTATTTCTAGCTCTATGGAAACACCAAAAAACTCGGAAATTTTTAAAGAAAAATTTTGGGGATGATTTTGGTTCTATTAACCATAAAATATAATGTTGAAATATGTGAATAAATTTTGTAATTGCGGTAGAATTTGGTAATTTTATCATCATACCTTAGAGCATGGCATAAAAACCGTTTATTTAGTTAAATAGACTTTTCACTTTTGTATTTTTTACTAAATGTCTAGTTTTCAAAATTATAAGAACTACAATTTTGAAAAATAGAATATCCGGTAAACCGTTACCATATGAACATAAAAACTACGAAAAGAATGCTTTATAAATCTCATCTATTATGGTTTTATTATAAAAATTGTGCTGTTTTTTTCTATAAGAAATGTTATTAACATACAGTTAAATAATTTTACTAGAATTTTACTCTACGCGTAGGAACGAATCAGTTTGACGAATCTGTGAATTAGCTTGTTTATGAAGGAGTGAATCAGTTATCAAACAAAATCCAATTATTTAAGGTACGGCAATCGACGACCACATTTTGATTTTTTTTTCCAAAAATTAGCCGATAGTTTATTCTTTCCAGAATTCACGTAACTATTATCGTAAATAAGCAAATCAGTCATTCTGCCTTTTGCGAAATGGGAGAGTCAGTTGGCAAATATAGAACGGTAATTTAGGTTTAGAATACGATTTTATTTTTATTTAACGATTACATTTTTATTCATAAATTTTACAAAGATAATTTGAATAAATTTTTTCCTTCTTAATTTCTGTTCACATTTGTTACATGTATATGTGTATGAATGTTACATTTGTTACATTTATAGGATAATAGTAATCCTCCTTTGACCACTAAATAATAAGTAAAATCTTTTCTGGCTGTTAAAAACATATTTAATTTTTTTGCTATCTGCACTTTTAATAAGCAGTTATGCAAAAATTGGAGTTTAACAAAGAATTTAGTAAAGTGACTATTATTGTTTGCATGAAAAAGTTGTGAGACATCTGTAATCAACGATTAACAGTATACTCAACTATCAGCGATACTCAACGATTACTCAATAATCAGCAACTAAATTTTCTCTTCACGGAATCACAAGATGCAAACAATATGGTGAACAACAGTTGAATATCATTCCAGTTGTGAACGAAATTTGTTTGTGAATGAAAACAATTTAGTTTACGAATGAAAACTAAGTGCTTTGTCTAATATTATATTAATTAATTTACATAGTTGCAGAAATAAACATCCGATGCAGAACAACTGTTGGTAACTATGCTATATATATATAAATATATATACAATAGGAGGTAAAAATAGAAAATTAGAAAACGATATTGAAGATTTTCTAAAGGGAAGTGAAGTGAAGTGAAGTTGAGTAAGTGTGGAGTCGTTTTNTAGTTGCAGAAATAAACATCCGATGCAGAACAACTGTTGGTAACTATGCTATATATATATAAATATATATACAATAGGAGGTAAAAATAGAAAAATAGAAAACGATATTGAAGATTTGCTAAAGAGAACTTGATGTGAAGTGAAGTTGAGTGAGTGTGGAATCGTTTTCTCGTTTTAAAGTAATATATTTTTTGTTTTAAATATAGTAGATGGTAGATCAAGAAACTTACCCACGACCTGGAACTGTTGAAGCCCGCTCCAAAATTCTGCAACTTATGAGAAATTTATTGTTTAAAGATTAACAGTTGTTAATTGATTGATTGTTGATCTCATTAGTCT
This sequence comes from Parasteatoda tepidariorum, assembly GCF_043381705.1. NCBI lineage: Eukaryota > Metazoa > Arthropoda > Arachnida > Araneae > Theridiidae > Parasteatoda > Parasteatoda tepidariorum. The sequence continues at coordinate 76,163,168 of NC_092208.1, forward strand.
ACATTTGATAATAATTCTTTTATCAATATTTCAAAAATTTCTTACAGAAAATTAAACTACTATGACGAAGTCAAAATCATAAAGAATAATTAAATGCAATTCACGATTTTTACAAATTTGGAAAACATTCCTTTTAGGGAAAGTTGGAAATGGGGTTTAATCGTTTTAAAACGCACTAACTTTAAATGCACTAATCAAATTCTTAATTTCTAAATGTATATTTTTTATGAATTTTTTATTTGAACAGAAAAGTGACAAAAAAATATTGTCAATGCAGTATTGGAAAATATTTGGTATTAAAATAAAAAATTTGCTTTCAATACATTTGAATTCAAGATAAAATCACTTAATTATAAAAAGAAGAAAAGGAAAAAATCTTTACTCTTCTCTTAAGATGAAAACCAATTAAAAGTTTTAGTTGTTTCCGAATGGCATCGTCAGAAAAGTTTTGAGCTGGCCCTTCTTTGTCGAGGAACTGACTCAAATTAACTTTTTGTGAAATCGATCGAAGGTTGCGCAAGGTTTGAAAGTCAATCAGATAGAAAATATTAATGCAAAGTTTCCCTATATTTTGAATTAGCATTAGAAGTAGTACCTTCAAACAATGCAATTAAAAAATAAAGGACTGGCAGAATTGGTACGGATTCCGATTTTTCGAATATTCAATTCTTTCTATTTGCGAACCAAGCTTTTGTTTTCGACGCTTTCCCCTGAGATATTTCAAAAGCTAAGTAGAGTATATTATGGACAATTGAAGTTGTTTAGATAAAATTTATATGTAAATTACGAAAGAAGAAAACGAAAAATACAGGAACGTGATAAACCATAGTTAAGTAGAATGATCCCAAAATGTCTAGATTTATTTATTTATATATTATATTTCGCGAATATTTTTCAACTTTTGTTGAGATTTATTGAGCAAACTGTACTTGCGATGAAGAGGGATTGCGGCTCTGGTTGTGTGTGGTACCCAATAACCTTTACTTTTGACACTTTCCTAAGGTAAAAACTATGTAAATTGGTCGGTTATTCTTTCTTTTTCGTTAGAATTCTGACAAAGAACGGAACGAAAAAAATGTATTGTTTAGTTATTCTCATTCATTAGAGGTATGAAGACTGAGCTGGATATGTTGACATTTAGAAAATCACAAGAATGCCTCGTCTCGAGAGAATTTTCGTAATTTTCATCACGATTGCTTTTCTATTGGATAAAGGATGTACCAAACTTATTGTAAGTATCATATGCTAATCAATCATACATTGATTCAAAAATATTTTGATACAAATCAATGATCATTATCAATATCGATGTCATTATCGTGAAATTTCTTTTACAACAATACATCAATTGATCTTTTAAATCATATTTTGTAACAAAAAATTCAATTCAATGATCATTATCATTATCGCTGTCATTATCATTATCATTGATCATTATCATTACCGATGTCATTATCGTGGAATTTCTTTTACAACAATGCATCAATTGACCTTTTAAATCATATTTTGCAACAAAAAATTCAATTCAAAGTCAATTATATTCTTACTTATAGTATTATTATCTTAAACGTTGTATTGTTTCAAGAACATTTCTGTCATTATCAATATCATTATCATGAAAATTCCTGTTCAGGAATATGTCAACTAATCTTGAAATTCCAAATTTTGTAACAATTAGTGTGAAACATCACTTATAATATTACTTGCTCACAATCTTATCATCTTAAACGCTACTTATGTATTGCTAAAGATTATTTCTATATTATCGAAATCATTATCATGGAATTTGTTTTACGGCGATATATTAAATAGCTTTCAAAATCATCTGTTTCTGTATTTTGTAACAAATAGTATTAAACATTTTTTATCATCTTACTTCACAATCTTAACAATACCACTTAATATTTAAAGCTACCAATCATGTATCGATTCAAGAATATTTCTATCATTATCATTGATCATTATTGTTATGAATATCATTATCATGAATTTTGTTTTACAGAAATATATCAATTAACTTTCAAAATCATCGATACGTAAATTTCCGAATAAATAGTAAACGACAAACTTGAACCCTGCAGTTAGTATTAAGCTGAATTTAATTATTGATATTAATTAACTGAAATAATAATGTTAAGTGACAATTATTATTATTAAAAATGAAGCCTTAATTGTTACTTATTTAAATTAATATTTGGACGAGTTTACTAACTGTTAATATCCATATTTGACTTTATAAAATTAATATTAAACTATTATTTGATTTTATAAAACTAATTCTTAAAAAAATTCTGAACAATTAATCCTTCAATGAATATATGAAATATGATATTCAATAAATGTATAAAATGATATAAAATGTAATGAATATATAAAATCTTATGAATATATAAAATCCAATGAATATATAAAATATAATGAATATATAAAATATAATGTATTTAAAAAATCTAATGAATATATAAAATCTCTCATTTAAATTAAATTTTTTTTTGTAACATTCCAAACAAAATACAACAAGAATGAAGCACAAATAAAGGTGCAAGGTACTTTTTTTCACATAAATCACATTGTTTTTTGTGTTATTTATAAATGAAGGATTTGAGATAATCTAATGACAAACCATAGTTTCAATTGTTCAGGCATTTCCGGTAAAAAATTCCATGTAAACTCTAATGTGCCTCTGCGTATTGTTCTGTTATATAGTAAAAATCTTCAAATTGTGTGAAGTATCTATTTGGAAATGTTAGAAAAAGCAATATGATGAAAAATTTCATCTTCAAAAAAAGTACGATCGATACCTTCGAATATTAGATTGGCTGACGAATTTTTTTTGGTAAGATTTAAAAAGGATTTTCTAAACTATACAAGCAAAATTCTATAGTATGAATAAGACAAAGTACATTTCCTTGTCTTCGAAAACTGAAAATGAGAAAAAAATTAATAATTAAATGTTTTGTTGAAGTTCTATTTGAAAGTTAAGATCGAAGTTTTACTTAAAAGTTTCGAAATTTTTTATGATCGCTAATTCATATAATCTTTTATATGATTGCTAATTCATATTGGTAATTAATATGATAACTAACATTTTTCTGGATAATAAAACTAAAATATACGGTATTTAAACCGTTCATTTGTTAATTTTTCCGTTCATATGGTAACAGTTTACTGGAAATTCCAGCTTTTTAAAATTATAGTTCTTATTATCACAAATTTAGTAAAAAATACAAAAAAGAAAAGGAAATTTAATCGAATAAATGGTATTTGTTCCATATTCGGTATCAACAATAAAATCATCAAATTTTACCTCATTTATTAAATTTTATCACATAATATAAAACCATATTTTATTGCTAATTTTAAAGAATAATTAACAAAGCACTGCGGTAATAATTACCGAAATTTATGGAGTTTCCATCAAGCCAGAAACACGGTCAATTTTTATCACATTACAGTAGTTTTGAACGTACTTGCTTATAAAACACCTGTGCTTATAAACACACATATCATATATATATATTAAGTAATCACATAACTAGTTCGCTTATAAAACACCTGTGACTAATTACAATCTTGCATCCTTTCCACTATTCTACAATTTTCTTAAAAATTAGCATTTTATAAACCACGCTCTTTTGATATTGAGAGACCAACAGATGGCGCTTTCAAGAGATTGAGACTAAACTGTTTATGGTAAGTACAATTTTTTAAAGTCTTAGTTTGAAAAATATGAACTAAGCACGCATTTTTAGAGTATGAACTCAACAGTCTTTTGCTTTCAATTTTCTTCTATATTTTGTTAAAACAAAAAGAAGCGATATAATCCAATCTACAACAACTGTTTATTATATGAAATGGTGATATACAGCTTTTTTCAAGTTGTAAAAAAGATAACAATGTCAAGCATCAAAACAGTGCTAGAACGTAGACAGACTTTTCGGTATTGATGTTAGGTGTTTTGTGTTTGCTAACAACTCAGAATCAATTTTTGTCAACACGAATTGAGATTTGAATTACGCATCGTCGTTGATTGTTATTTTCTTTTAGCGATTCGTAGTTTTTGTGATGTAAGTCGTGTGATCAGGAATCATCTCTAATAAATTATCAACGGAAAGTGAAAAAAAAATTGAAGCTTATTTATTAAATGGCGGCTATTATCCGAAGTTAGATTTTTTTAAGCGAATTTAAATTTTTAATGGTTCTGGAGATTCACTTGGATGTGCTAAATGATTTATGCTGTTTTATAATTAATTTCAAACTATTGTTTCCAAATAAAATATTATATATCAAGCAATATTTGAACTTTAAAAATGCTACATTAATAGTATTGCATTGGTTCTAACTTAGTAGTCAAAAAAAGTTACAAACATTTTTTTTTTTAACCGTCGTTGAACAGCCGACCCAATTTTGGGTTTACGACTTCATAGCCTTGTAATTTGAACCATTCCAGAATACAAGGATACCAGGATCAGTACCCCCAGAAGTATGATTTGTAATGGGAACATAGAGAACTTTATGATACGACAGATTTAACGTGCACCAGTCATTATTTACTACACTTCTTGAACATGGGCCCAGTGCCCTACCAACCAGGCTATCTTGGCTCTTGTTCAGACATTGAAAATGTTTAATAAGGATACTCTTAAAAAGTAATAAAATTTTTGAAAAAACAAAAGCATAGTATAGGACAGCACACTTCGCTGCAATTTTAAAAGCAGTAAATATTATAAAAATTAAATTTATTATTTATTAATTATTTTTTTTAGAAAATATTCAATGAATAAATAGTCTGAAAGACTCTCAACCTTTCACTATTTGTGGAAGGGTCTTTAAACTAAAAAGATTTATAACGTATTATTAAAATCTTAAGAAAAAACAAGTAAGATTTAATACTTAGGTTTTTTAAGTTCATGATTCATGTTTTTAGCAAAGCTCATAGGTTAAGAACCCTTAACGTCAATGACTTGTAAGAAATGTTTATAACTTCAATGTCATGACTGGTGGCATCAACAAGGAAGGTCATACAACACAATGACTCTCGCATATAACGGAATGTTTAGAATCAATCTTTAAAACATTCTAAGGTGGATAGAACTGCATCAACTGCAGAAAACATTAAGTATGTTGTTATTTCATTTACAGATGATTCATAACAGGTGTTTCTCGTTAAAAAGAAAAGATTTGAAAAAAGAAACACTTAAAAAATAAAACCTTTAGGAAAATCATATGAAAAATACTAGATGAGCTTTAACGTGGATTTGAAGTTTGAGATAACATAGCTTGGTAGAACCAAATTAATTTAAGGTAGAGATTGCATTTCTTTTTTTTTCCGTAGTACCACTTATCAATATCACAAGACTAATGTTATAATTATAATTACAAATACAAAACTAAATAGTATACGGCAAATTTATGAAATATATAATATTGTTAAAGTTTTTTTTCTTAAAGGGCAACGCATAAATAAAAATAATACTTAAAACGTGTTTGGATGTAGTAAGGAGAAAAGCATATTAAGGCTTAATTGTCTTTTTACCGTCGCCATTTTGGATTTTTTATTTCCGTTTTCTTGATGTTTTTCTTCTTTTTTTTATGCTTAACAAACTTTTCCCGACGGAGTATCCTTCGAAAACTATTTACCTTGCAAAATAGGCTGAAAATGAAAAGGTTGCTTTATGAGAGAAATAGTGCTAGGTAGTTTTTAGAATTTCTGTAGAATTCTGCACTATACGATTTCTGGTATTGAGTAAGTTATTAAAAATTTCACATTTGTCAGTTTTTTTATTTTGCATAATTTAATTTTATTGCACATTTTAAATTAATAAAAACTGATTTGGATGAGGCTTAAGTTTTTTTTTTAAATTTTACTTTACGCAAAAATAAAGACATTTATAAAAAAAATTGAAAACTGACAAATGCATAGTATGTACTAAACTATTTTTTGAAAAATTCTGATAGCAGAATTGTATTGATATAATGTTATTAGAAAAAGAAATGTACACAGAACTTAAAATTCAGTAATTCTTGTATCTCAAACTGAGATTATCTGACGGTATTACATTTTACATGTTTCGAAAGATACTGTCGAAAATCTTTCGAATTCATTCATTTACTTATTTTTTTAACAAGAAAGTGTAAAAACACCTTTATTGATGATACACATTTTAAATATTAAAGATAAAAAATAGGGCAGAAATTGAAAACCTAAACAAATGTACTAAAAGAATTAGTGAATACTTATTTGGGTCTTATTTTGCGAAAATGATCGAAAAATATTTTCCAGCACTTCATAGAATCAACTTTCTGTGTGAATTCGTTTTGAATGCACGTTGTGTTCTTGTTATTAAAGTTTTAAATATTTATTTTTAAAATCCTCGCTAAATCTGAAAGTAAATATTTAAGTGAGAAAAATTCAACGATTTCTAAACTCGACCAAACATAACCGAGATGGAAAAAAAAGGGAAAGAGGCATAAAATCCATGAAAAAACATGAGTCAAAACATGGATTAAAATGGTTGATGATCCATCCTTTACTCCTCTCGCCCTCAATAATAATTAGTCAGAGGTTTAAAATATTTTTGTTTCTTCTCATCACTAATGTGATTAAATCCCTATTGAACTTCCTTTTTATGAAGGACTCTTAAGGAATAGTCGTTACTGATCAACCTGCATAAATTTTACGTCTTCATATCACGTGTTATGTAACATTTTTGCTATTTTAAACTTAAATTTGACTGTACATTAAAAATATTTACTATATTTTACACACATACTGTCACCTGAGCAATAAAAAAAGGAATCAATGGTCTCCTATCTCTTAACATTACGTTAATGTCGTGATTAAGGTATTGATTTATAGCATATCTCACCAAGTACGGAATTGTTTTTTGTTGTAATTTTGCTTGCTTTAAATATTTAGATATTTTTTCAATTCTTACTATTAGTTCACACTCACCCTATATCTTGTTCAAATTTTCAATCATTAATAAAATACTTTTAATTCATAAACTCAAGTTCAAAAATATTTTGTAAACTTGTAGTGGATGATACTTGATGTTTTAATACAGTTGTTTCAAATATTAATTCATGAATTAAATTTAATGAATTAATTTATTTTCATACGGGAGAAAAATTTTAATTATTTAATAAAAAGTAACTAAAATAAAAAATTTCCTTATTGACCTAAGTTTGAATTGACTTTAATTTTTTTTTACACTACTTGTTTACGTAGCTGAATTCATATCTTTTGATTTGTAATGAGTTTTCATGATTTGTAATGACTTTTTATTTAATAAAAATAGCCGAAAAAAAAGATTATGAATTGAGAATTGAAAAAAATTTACTTAAAGTTTCCTAATTCTAAATAATATCGAACCCTTTTAGGGTATGAAGCTAAAAAATAAAAACAGGTATTTTGAGCCTTCGTATGCTATTTATTCAGATTCACTAAACATCAAGGACTCCTGCATAACGTTTAGCTTTATTTGCTAGGAAAGTTCAATTAAATCTAAATGAGAAATCTAAAACATCATACATCTTATGTAATTTAAGGAAATTTCTATAAAATAAAGCTCCCATTTAAATAAAATAATTTAATTTTAATCAAGTAAAAATAAAATCAGACTAAGTTTTTATTTTTTTTTAAATAAATTATTGAATAACTTGAAGGATTGTAAAGAAATTTTATTCATTCAAACATTTCCATTAATTTTTCTTATGTAGGTATTAAATGAATCAAGCTTACTAGCTGAAGAATTAATGAATGCAAGTTCTATTTCTGAAAGGCAAAAATTACTCAACATCACTGATCCAGGGAACGGCAATATCGCGATAATGGTACACTTATTGTTTGGATTATTCTAATTGATTTATTTTGAGAAAAAAAAAAGAGTTGACCTAGATATAGAAAATTTAAAAAAAAAATAGCTCCAAAAGATGTAACTGTAAAATCATATTATAGCCTAAGCAAATTTTATTTTCCTCAGAAACTAATTTAGTTATTTAATCTGCATAACTTTAAAAAAACTATCATGTTAAATTTAAAAAAGTAAAATCTTAAATAAATTATTGAATTATCTTAATTTAGTTACATAAAAAAATAATTATGATTACATAAATAATTAAATACAACGAAGTTTTAGGTATAGGTATCCAAACTGAGAAGGTGGTGATTATTAGCAAAAAAATAGATAATAACTAGTTACAATCTCTTTCGAAAATGCTAAAGTAATGGTTCTTTAAATTCTGAATTATGGTGAGTCAATCGTAATGCTGCAGGGGTGGTGAACCTTTATACACCAACGCGCCATTTTTTCTAAAAAATTGTTAAATGAAATCACAGACGTGCCGTCAAATAATTTTGACTTCATGATTATTGGGAAAATAATAATACTAAACACTATCAACTCAAAACTCTTTATTTACATTGAAAAGAAAATACATTTTGCAATGTTTCAGTCATACGCGTAATTCAACTTAAAGTAGCATCAGTGGGACTTCTGTTATTGCAGATTAAGTGACAAATAACTTATATTAGGTTGTAAGATATTAGTTTAAGCTGGACTGTTGATTTTTTTGCTAGTTATTTATTGTTAGTTTGTTTTTTATGGTTATTAATTGTTCTTTTAACATTAATTGTTAATTTTTTTGTTAATTGTTTATTATTTTGTTTGTTTTTTGTGAATTTTAATTTAATTGTTACATATGCTTCATAGTGTGTGACATTTGTGTAATAACAATTCATAGTGCGATAACAATTGTGATTGGTGGCGCGCCAAAAGTATTGTGTCGCGTGTCATAAATGGCACGCGTGCCATTGGTTCGCCATCCCTGTGCTAGAGAGTACGGAATCATGGTGAGTTCCAGAGATCAAAAGAGAAACACAACTCACATTTCTCATCGAAAACTGAGCAACTGATCGGAACAAGAGCTTGACCCTGATTCTGATAATGACATCAGGGTCAGGGCTTAAGACTATTGCATTAAATTGTTTCTTCAACACCCTTAGTGTCACCCACGGTAGTAGCTGGTTGGAGAATAAAATAAAAAAATAATAAAACGTGGCTTTGCAAGGTATTAAAAATATGCTTTAATGATAATTAAATGTGAAGATTCTTATTAAACATATTTCAAAGAAATAAGTGATGCTTTTCCATATTGCATATTGAAGCTATAATAAGACTATTTTTTCCTAATTATCTACTGCTGGAAGTGCAACAACAATATTTTTGGTTCCATATTTATTTTTACTTATTATTATAATTTGCTAATTTCATAAATATATTACTAAGCTTACGAAACTGCATAGAGGCCTATGTAATAAAGTATTTCATCCGGGCAGTATTTCATAGGCATTTAGTCATCCTTAAGTATAAAAGAGTTGATGATTACTGATTTGGAGTAATATTCATTCTGTTGTATGTTGTGGCATTTACGAGATTTTGCTCTAATTGTAGCAAAAATGTTGTTATTGTTAATCAAAATGAAATTCATTAAAAAAAATTCCTCGAAATTTGATTTCATTTTCGAGTTTGTGAGTTTTTTTAAAAATAAATAAGGCTACAGAGCTTTCTTTAAATACAGTGGGAGGAATGTTTGCTTCTTTTTAAAACCCTTCCTTCACGCTTCCGTGAAAATGACGGGGTGAGGTTTCGCCCTCTATTTCTCGCTCCCGTGAAATTTTCGGGCTGAAGTGTTCAGTAGCAACGCGCCAATAAGAAAAAAACTAATTCATTTCTTTTGCTCGGAAAACATTTTATTTCTCATTTTACACACCAGATGGCAGTACCAGGATATTTTTTAGGTAATTGTAGATAGTTAGTTTATTTTAAACTAGATGTCAGCACTAATCAAATACGTGTATTTGGCAAAATAGGCACTTTTATGATCGTTTTCTTGAAAATTAACCGATCGTTAAGAGGCAATTATAAAAACAAAAATCTCGATCTAATCATGATCAAAGAAGTTTGCGGTTACACTATTCAAATTTTTCCAGACGTTGGTAAACTTAGGATCGGAAGATTATAAGAAAGGTATGAGTGTAAATGTTTTATGCAAAAGTTTTGGAATTCCCGGCTTTTTCAGAAAGTAATATCGTTTTTTCTCAACAGAGGACTTTATTGTATTTCTTCAAGGCCAACTTCACACTCAAGCCATATAATCATTACCGTATTTTGACAACTCATAAAATAATACTAACAGCTGGTGACAGTTGATAAATAATTATATCCCGTTCAAATATGAAAAGTGAAGCGCAAAATTGTCGACACATTTTGCTTTTTTGCCATCGCAAAGGTGAAATACTTTCCAGCAGAAAAAAAGGATGTGCGATGTGTTTAGAGAAGATGCGTTAACAGTATGCCACTGCCAAAACTAATTTGAAAAATTTAGATCTGTCAATTTTGATGATGATGCGCCACATTCTGGAAAACCAGTCACAGATGATGAAAGCGTGATAAATGCATTAATCTAGCACATAGGCTAAGAACTAATAAGATCGCCGTTCTGTAAAATGTTTTAAGGACGTTCTGAAAGGACAGTTGATGATGCCCATCAGCTTTTAACGTTTATGATCGCCATTCTGTAAAACGCTCTGTTAGACGTACTGAAAATCCAGTTAAAGTTGATGAGGGCGCAATGAAGGCATTAATTGATGCACTCTGGCTAATAACTTATAAGATCTGTGAGACACTAAATTGATCACATTCGACAGTTCATGATGATTTGAGACGCTTCGGTTTAAACACAAAGCTCGACATTTGGGCTCCACATGATCTTAAAGAAAGAATTTTGTGCCGTCGGGTTGACGTCTATGAGATCTGCTTATAAAACGTAAAGAAAATGATCAATTTTTGAAGTGCATCATCAAGGAGACAAGAAATGGATTGTGAATGTACCGCTCTCTATCAAATTTGTTTAGATGGTAAAACTTTTACTTCAAAAGAGGAGGCCAAAAATCACCTTAATCAAGTTTGTTTTGTCAGCAAAGAACAAAAGTATGGAATCATGCTGCCAAAAATATAGTAAGAGGTATTGGACCAGAACGGATAATGTATAAAACAAAATTACCATTCGCTATTAGAAAATCGTAATTAAAGGAAAAATTCGAAATTACTTTTCTAATTTCGCACTTTTCTAAATTTGGAATTACTTTTCTAATTTCACGAATTTCAAAATTACTTTCCGAAAATCCTGTATTTAATTTTTAAATAAAACCTGTAGTACTTCACTAAAAATATTTTTATGGTTATATATTACTTTAACTAATATATATATGTAGTTTTAATTTGCAAAAATGATTTTTCCAAAATAATGCCATTTTTTTTATAATTCGAAATTTTCAAGGCTAAAAACACATATCTATTGTTTCCTAATCATATTTACTTATGTACAAATTTCTTAATCTGTTAAAACTTCTAAAATTTACCATATTTTGAGAAATTTACTTTTATGTTAATTTTAATTGTATGTAACTTAAAGACCTAGCGGGAACTAATATTTAGAAGTTCCGAGTAATTATTTAAATATCTAAAAAACTAATATATTTTTATATTCTTCAGATACTTAATGTTAAATTAAAGCTACTTCATCTCTTTTTTAAAACTATTTAAGAAAAGTAGGTATCTTATTTCACCGACGAAAGTNTTACTATATATATATATATACAAATTTCTTAAGCTGCGAAAATTTCTGAAATTTAAACATATTTTAGGAAATTTACTTTTATGTCGATTTTAATTGTATGTAACTTAAAGATCTATGAGGAACTAATATTTAGAAGTTCCGAGTCATTATTTAAATATCTAAGAAAATATTTTTCTTTTATTGTTTAGATACTTAATGTCACATTAAAGTTACTTCATCTCTTTTTTAAAACTATTTAAGAAAAGTAGGTATCTTATTTCACCGACGAAAGTTTTATATTTTATTTAGGTTTTAGAAAACAGCACTTTATCTGACGAAGAACTTAAGGAAATAATTCTGGAAAACGAGAGTAAAAAATTAAATGAAACGCACCCAACTTCCACTGAACATATACCAACGGTATATTATTTATTATCTTTTCCATTTAGTTACTAAAATAAAATTTATTTTGGGTAGATATTTAATAAATATAAAATATCAATTTTTAAATTCCCTCATTGTATTACATTTAGATACTCAATTAAAAAAAAGAAATGATGAACTGAACTGATGATGAAGTAAAACACTATACAAAGGGAAAATATTCTAGTAAACTCACCGTACTGTATGGTAATTATAGTTATGGTTAAAAAAAAACATCATAATTCTGGTAAACAAAACCAACACTATTTAAAGGTGTCATCTGACAATTAAGTTAGTATGATAACGATTTACTGGAAATTCTAGTTTTTAAAATTACAGTCCTGATTACCACACAGATAGAAAAAAATATAAAATTGAAAAGTAAATTTAACCGAAGGAATGGTTTTTATGACATGCTCTAAGGCATCATGATAAAATTGCCAAATTTTCCACATTAACCAAATTTTATTACCAATTATGAAACTATATTTTATTGTTAAATTTACCGAAATCACTACCAAAGCGTTTAGGTAAAAATTACGGAGATTTTTGGTGTTCTCATTGAGACAAAATACTATACATTTTATCATATTCAAGTAGTTTTGACCATACTTTTTATCTCAGTGTACGAATTGTATTTTATTGATATATTATTATTTTTTTATGCTTATTTTGCGGTTATTTTAATTTTTTTTTCTTTTAGATATACAATAAATAAATAAATATTAAATTTCATATGTTGGTGATATGCTAAAGAACTGAAGTCTGATTAAATAAGAGTAATACTTGTGAATAATAGTAAAAAATCAAGCAAATTACATCTAACTTCCACTGACTACATACCGATGGTTCATTATTTACTTTTATTTTATTTAGCCATGAAAATTCGATCCAAAAAATTTCTTAACGAACGAGAGTATAGGAAATTATATGGATTCCATTCCAATTGCATATCACTTTTTGAAATATTTATTTAGTATTTAAATCAAAATTGTTTTTAATATTGATACTTAATTCATAAACAAATATATCAAATTATATATTGTTGGTGATAGATAATAAAAAAGAAATAACCATCTGAGAAAAAAAAGTACTGTTAAAATTGCCAAAACATGTTAAAATATGTTAAGCGTGCTTCTGGCTCTTTGGAAACATCAAAAAGCTCGGTAATTTTTGGCGAAAAGCTGTGGTAGGAATTTCAGTAAAAATAACAATAAAATATGGTTTTTATAATATGCGATTAAACTTTGTAAATTAGGCAAAATGTTTAATTTTCTCATGATATCTTAGAGTAAGTCATGAAAACTATTTATTCAGTAAAATTTCCTTGTCAGATTTGTATTTTTTGCTGAATGCGTGGTAATAAAAATTATGATTTTAAAAACTAAAATTTCCAATAAACCATTATCATATGAGCGGAAAAACTATCTAACTGTTTATTTTGGTTCCTTACGTCAAAAATTTGTTTTTTTTTTCAACCAGAAATGTCATTACCATGCATCACGGTAATTAAACCAGAATTTTGTTTTATGTCTATAATTATGTGAAAGCAATTTCAGCGAACTAGAGTAACACATTAAGCAAGTTTAGCTTCTATTACGACAGAATGTAACATAACAAAGTTCATAATTTTATAAGCTGGGTTTTTCCGGAGGCAAATAAAATTTATGAAATATTATACTTACCTTTATTTTACACATTTTAAATTTTTTTTAGTTTGTTAACGGACGAAAATTTTTTTGAGAAAATTTTAATACAATGCATTTCACAATATTTCCGAAAAAAGATAAACTATTTTTAAATTGTAAAAAGCAAGCTTTTGATAGATTGCCTATATAAATGTACTATTATTTAGAGAGAAAAAAGTACAAAAGATATTTTTTCGTTGGCTTTTGGCGTATCTATTTCTTTTGCTAAAATTTTTGCTATGAAATAAGAATTTAAATAAGTTTTTTTTTCTAAAAGAGGGTATATATATTTAGCAATTATAATCAGAATCTTTTCAAAAAGGCCCCAAAAAGTGACCCTAAAACTTGGTAAAGTCTTCAGCAAATGCTTGGTGTTGAATTATTATCAACTTTGTCTTTATAAAGTTGTTATGGACAACATTATTTTGCAAAATTATAAAGTCTTGATCTAGTTTAATCAATTACATAAATTGCGTATTAAAAAAAAACATGGGATTCATGCGAAGAATTTTTTATGATTCATCAGAATTCCAAGATAACAGCTTTCGTATCATCCAAACTGTTGGAGTTGAAAACGATGTAAAATATTGTAAAAACGATGTAAAAAACGATGTAAAAAAACCTAGAATATTTGTGCAACTAAACTACCTAATGAGTATTAAAAGTTTCGTTACATTGCACAGCCAGTATTTGCAATATAATTAAAGCTACTTATTCGGAAATCATAAAGTAAAATATGTTAAGCGGACAAAAGTGAAAATATTAATAATCTTTTTTTCAAATAATAGTTTTTAGTACTTTCTCTCAATTCATTAATTTACACCCAAATAAACATACAGCATAACAAAAAGCATTTGAAAGGTTTATAGAATGTTTTTATAAACATTATAAACGTAAGGAAAGATTTAATGTTTCTATGGGTGTTTTGAGAAACATTACGAAAATGGCGAAAAGCAATACGAAACAAACGTGTTATCATTTTAAGACGAATTAACACTTCAACGAATTAACACATTAGAAACAGAAAAGTGTACAAAACGATAAATAATTTTTTTTATGGAAAGGTCTAAAAAATAAGACACATTACAGCAAAATAAGTTTTTAAAAATCTTTTTATCAAGCTTTGTCAAAAAACTTCGAAGAAATTCAAGAATTTTATTTTTAATATCTTGCAAGTTGGAGATATGAGAATATTTGCAACATCAAAAATATCCTATACAGTAGATACGTACCTTTAAATAAAACTTGAAAAAACTTAAAAAGGATATACATTCGCGGTCACTATTTGTTTCAACATCATTTGTTTACAGTATAGTTCAATCTTTTTCAAGTTTATGAAACCAAATAAGTTTTGAATTAATTAATAGCGTACTATTTAATTTTATTGGCAATTGTAGAGATTAATGATAATTTTGTTAAGTAATATTTTAAAAACGTAAAATTTTTTCGTTTTTAGAACATAGATAGTTACTTGGAAGCATAGAAGAAATTTTATTTAATCAACCTAGTTTATAAATAAGGCGTTTAAAAGATATTTTGTTTCGGTAGATTTTAAAGCCGGTTTCAACTAAACTAAATATCATTTAATATTCTGTTCCACTACTCACTTTAAGGAACTTAAACAGATTTCTTTCCATTTAGGAGCCAGTCTCATTATCTGAATTAGAAGAGGAAGAATTATTTAATATGATCCTCGCCAATGAAAGCCAAAAACTATATCAATTACATCCAACTTCTACTGAATTTGTACCATGGGTATAGTTCAAATTTTTGCTTTCGAGAATCTTCAATCTTAAACATTAAAATTTGCAAATTTAAATCAATTTAAGCGTTTTTAAAAAATTGTTGCTATTTTAACACTTGCTTAAATATATATATGAATAGTTTTATAACAAAAATAGGTGAAGGACCGTTCACAACAGCTCAATGAACTCACATGATAGTTTCTTAAAACAACCGTATTGTATGATAAACTGATCATAATTCCCTAATATTTCTTTGTTAACTGAAATACTTAGTTTTTTTAATCTTTTGATAGAACACAGCTTTAAAAATTTGCTAAAATATAAAGGATTTATATATAGAACAATTGTGTAAACTTTTTCTGGTTTCTATTTCTATATTTTAAATTTTTCGTTGTTGAATAATTCTAAAATATGGCTTCTAAAGGTACTTAAATTAAAATAGCAGACTTATATAAAGATGTTTATAGTGTATTATAGAAAGAAATAATATTTATAATGTTTATAATACATTTTTAAAATAATATAGAATTATCTCACTGTCTTTATATTGAAAAATCGTACGTTTATCCACTGATATTATGAAAATATGTACAGAATAGTACCGTAATTACCACAAAATGGAAAGTTTAAACATTCGATAATTAATTCTCGAATTTTTAATTAATGAATTTGCTGCAAAAAATACATCTGGCCGGCTGTACAGTTAAAAAAAAAATCGAAATTTTATGTGCTAAAACGACTCTTTTGTTTGGTGAAATCGATATTGAATTTTCAAAAGTTTAATTTGTTTGAAAGTTATTGCAGTTTAAATTTCATTTTACTCAAAATTTCTCCTACTATTAACTTTATACTTTGACCTTAGCTGCTGGTGAAGTATGAAAATTTATTTCCTCCAAGAACTTTTATTTTATAAGATCGCTCGTCCTTGTTTAAATGCATTAAATATTTATGTATCATCAAACTGTAACGCAAGATGGCGCAGTGATCGCTGTGGTGACAATAGTTACGTAAACTCTGAAGAGAGCAATCATTCAAAAATTCAACCCTTCTTTGCTTCTGTTAGATCCTGGCATATTTTTAACGACTATATTTTTTAAATAGATGTCAAAATAGTTGGTAAAAGTAGATAACAAATGAAAGTAAAAAAAGTAGAAGACCGCTATAATGTTGCCAATGTTTAATACAATTGTTATTTTCACTGCTCATTTAGTCAAAAAATGATTTTGATTGTTTTTATTATTCTAGTCGAATTATGTTTTTATTATACACATTGCATTACTAAAAGAAAATAATGGTCGTAATTGGAATGGAAAACAAAATTGTCATGAAAGTTTCAAAAAACAATTGTATGGTTTCTTTAAAAAATAGTAAGAAAAAAAATCATATTTTAAGCAAGAAGGAATTTTTTTTGTAAATGCTTTTTCAGAACAGTCAATGAGTAGATGGATACTTTGGAAAATTCAATGTGGTTGTAAAATTGCCTGGAAATGTTACATAGAATAATAAAAATACTAGATATTAATTCTCCTCTTTGAATATCTGTCAACTGAGTCGAATATGTACAGATTAATATGAAGATAGAGGGGTATTTTGCAAAAGGTTGAAAGTAAATGAGAAAGCAGGTAAAGAAAGTATCAAGACTGGGTACACTACTTGTGAGAAAAGCAAATAGTTGCATTTAAGCACGCCTCAGTTATTTTTGGATAGAACAGAATTTTGAACAATCGTAAATAAAAAAAATCAGTAAGCATTAAGCTGCAAGCACTATCTTCAACACTTGTTGAATCTAAAAATATGGCTGTTGGATTTTTCTACTTTTTATTGTTTCGCTCTCATTGTAACGAAAATACTGATTAATTTTTTAAAAGCTGTCTCAGAAGTTACTGATAAGTCTTTGATAAGTAAATCGAGAGATATTGCTGATGAAAAAAAATCTGCTACTTTTCACTGTTTCTCACTTCGTTGTAAAGAAAATACTGATTAATTTCTTAAAAGCTGTTTCAGAAGTTAACGATAAGTCCTTGAAGATGAGTTTTCTTTAATATTTATCTTACATAATACTTTCCATTAATATTTATCTTCTGATCTGGCTTGAAAATTACTTCAGAGGTATGAAAAATAAAAATAGACAAGTATATGGAACAAAATTTGTTAATTCTTGCCATCAATCTATTTGAACATTAATGAAATATAGTAATAAAACTAGATTGTTTCATAGTATATAGACAGAAATGAAAGTAAAGCTAAAATATAGAGTTAGGAAATGAATGCTGCTGCTCCAATCGTGAAAATATCAAACACTTGAGCACTGTATTTATTTTTATTTTTTTAATATACAAAGTCATCTGAGCTATTTCTTATAGATGAAATTATTTTGTCTACACAAACCTAAGTGCTGAGAGGTTCACTTGCTGTTCGATTTGGGTGCAGATTCACCCTGAAGTTCATTCACCTATTTCCTTAAAACTATATTAATCTTTATTCAAGGGGTTAGGCTATAAATCATTATATCCTCTCACTCTTTTTTGTCGAGTGCAAATGAAAATTAGTTTCAAGAGGGAGTAAACTGCGGGGGGGGGGGTGATACTACCTCATACTTTACTCCTAAAAAATGATGTTTAACAACTCTCAGGATATGATGTTCAACAACTCCTAGGATATGATGTTTAACAACTCTTACAATATGATGTTCACCAGTTCTCAGGACACGATGTTTAACAACTCTTAGGATATGATGTCTGACAACTCTCAGGATATGATCTTTAACAACTCTCAGGATATGATGTTTATTAACAGAAATATCGTAAAATAAATTAAATTACATTTGTTTTTGATGAAAATAATTATATTGAGAGATGAAACCTATATTGATATCTACAAGATGAAAATCCAAAGACGGGGATTTGTGAGCGGCAGTTATTGCCTTTAAAAAATGAGACAATTATTAAGAGTAGGTTCTTCTGTATGAATCGCAAAATCGGAAAAAGTATCTTTAGTAGTATATGACTCAACCCTTACTCTATGGGCGTCGAGCCTCCTACGTTCTGCGTCTTTGTGCCCGTATGGTTGGTATCTAAAAATCTTAACTTCATATAATCTTAACAGAACACCTAAACAAAATCATAAATGAGCTAGTAACAGATGGACATATTTACCTGTTATTGAATTCGTGCCGTGAAGACATGTGAGTAAATTCGAATCTTCTTTGTTTTGCTTGCCAGTTCTTGTGTGAATCGTGATGCCTTTATCGTGATTTGTTTGTCCCATAACAATAATATCGAAGTTTTTATTTGGACATTTATTTTTTATGGTAAGATATTAGGAGGTAGATTAACGTTGAATATTTTCCGAGATTCATGATCTCGCAAATTCCTGAAAGTTAAGTAAAGAAAAAATTTTATTGAGAGAATTTAAACAAATTTTAAAAATTATAATAATAAAAAATTAGAAAGATATTTGATTTCGAGTTAGTGTCTTAGCTTAAATTGAATTATTTGGATAGATCTTACAAAAAAATAATAATTTATTTATTTACTCGGAAAAGGCCTTTTACGCAGATATACATTTTATACATTTTTTCTGACGCTCTTAGTAAAAGCAAAAAAGTATTTTGGCATTTTTTTAATTATAAAAAACAGCCTGATAGTTACTTGGTTAGTTATATTTGTACTAAAATATAAAATCTCCCCAAATTGTTTAAATTAATTTCTTTATTCATATTCAAAATTTATCAATAATTGATTTCGTAAATTAAAGAAATTTGAATTATAAATAGCTGTTTCTTTTAGATCTAAATGGCTGCAAAGAAATGCAAATATGAAAAATTATTGTTTTTGAATAAGAGAGCCGTGTTTGAAAGATTTTGCCTTTGAAGCAAAAATAGAAGCCAGTGTTTTATGCCGTATTACGTAACCATAAATTATTAAAATGCAAACTGTAATATTTTCATTTATTTTTACCTAAAATAAAACAAAATAATCATAAAAGTATGAAAAATAGGTTTAATAAAAATTCAGTGTCAAAGGATTAATAGAATAAATGATTTTCTTTCAAAAAATTCAACAAATAATTCTAGAACATATCCTTAAATTTCAAATATTTCGAAAAACACATAAAGCCAAAGTTCATAAATATTATTGATTTTATTTTAACTTTATTAAATCATATAACTAAGCATTTCTTTCACAATAAGAGTTAAATTTTTTTTCTTCCTTGAAACTAAGATTTATTTTAAGAATATAAATAACTTTTCAAAAGTATGCGCATATACTTACTCATATGCACGAAAGTTATACAACAGTAACTCGAGATTATTTTTCGTTTAGGATCTGGAAAATTCAACCCTAACTGATGAAGAACTAATGCATGCAATACTTAAAGAAGAACGTCGGAGACTTCGCAAACTCAAGCATCCCGACTTATATACTACTAATCACACGGTATTCGCTGTTTCGTTCCAGTTTCTTCATTATATTATTTATAAATTCTTCATTAGTTTTCCTATTTTATTCTAAAAAAACAATATGAAGATAAAACCTTTCTTTTTTGCTCTAGTCTTCGAACTTATGTACAGAATCTTACATACAAGAATGTAAACAGGTTGTTTCAAACTTCGAACGCTGAATTTCGAGGATCATATAGAACATATGGGATTCATAGAGCATATAGGTAAAGAATATAAAAAAAGTGGAGTTCAGCTCTTAGAATATGTCACTAACACGGGAAACTGCTTGGTTTGGTATGCTATACCAGAAAAACAACTTACAGGGTGAGCAACGTATTCAGATTTAACAGAGCATCATATGTACTAAGATCCAGCGCATGCGCTACGAAGCAAAGTGGCTGTCAGGAGGTGTAGTTTGTCAACGGTAAGAATTCCCCCCGCCACAAAGTCTGAGACCGTCTGCTGCTATGGAAACAAGAATAACCCATTTCAGGGAGGGTAGCTTCTCTTCACACTAATGGTAACACAATAGACCGAAGAAAAACAGTTCCTTTCTCTTGCCAATCAGAGCCAAAACCTGTCCCAAACAATGACCCCACACCCCTATTTGAAATAGTTATATCTCGTTACCATAGTCACCGCCGATGGTCCAGATGAATGGCTAGGGGAGTTCTTACTTTAGACAAATTATACGCCACCTGTGAACCAGTTGTTTGGCAACTCTACATGTATGGTTGGATACGTCACCACTCGCACCGCCATTTTATTCTTTTTTTCTTTGTCAAAATGTGTTAGCATATTTATTTATCATGTATTCTGTATTAATGTATTATAAAAGGAATATCTTGAATAATAATACAGTACCATTTAACAATAGTATAAAATGCGGAACAAATTAATAATAAATGAACCAATAATATCTTCTCCCTAACCGCAGTAGTGATCGGGAGGAGAGGAGGGTGGAAACCAGTTTCAAGTACTTCTGCTGGGTGCTCCAAAATACTGTTTTATTTTTATGCAAAGGGATCACACCGAACCTTGGAGAACTGGTTTACATTATGTCTTCGGAAGCTAGCCTTCTTCCCCTGTGTATATTCTTTGATATAGGGTCGTAAATCTCGTGAAAATCGTGAAAAATCTATGCAGATTTCGACGTCAGACTAGAAAACAACTATAAAATATGTTACAAACTTTCTAACTTTCAGCAAATGAATGTGGTAGAACATGTGTTTTTTCTTCAAGAGTTTCTGATTTTAGTTCAAAATTTTTTCGTTGCACGTAGTAGACGTGTAAATCAGAGAAAAATATTTGAAATTCAAATTTTGATATTTTGAAATAATTGAATGAATTATTTCCATTACAATGTTTTAGATATGTCGATCTTCATCTGAAATCATCATAAAAAATTAAGCACATAAAGCAACATTCGTTGATTTAGTTTTCGTCCTTTCATTTGAAGATATTTTGAACTAAAATCATAAAGATTGGCAGAAAAATGTATGCCCCTATTGCATTTTTTCCCCTCAAGAATTGTATTCTTAACATTAACAGTTTTTCTGTCATAAATTTGTGAAACCGATACTAAATTTGTGAAACCGATATTAAATTTGTGAAACCGATAAATTTGGGAAACCAATTTGTGATACCGATATAGAACATCTTGTATATTAATAAGGAATTTTTAATACTAGATTTTTCTAAACACTATTTCTAAATAATCTCTAAAGTCTTTGTACACCGTTTCAGGAACTTTGGTATCAAAACTAACCCACATATTCTTTAGAGTTGTCAGAAACTACTAAAATCGTAAAACCAAACAAGCTTTAAGAACCATATTTTTTTAACTAACATTTTTATTTATGAAGCACAAAACTGAAATTCCGTCTGTACTTACTTTATCCTCTTTTTTTGCAAATTTGAAAATATTTCATAAAATATTTTTCTGTCTTGGAAAGGGCTTTAAATTTGATTTTTAAAGCCCTTTGCATTTATTTATCTATGAACTATCTTATCGTTTTTTTACTGAAAATGTTCGCACTTTTAATTTTTACATATTAGTGATACTATCAGCTGTAAAGTTTTTGACAATAATTAAAAAATAAAGAAAAAGCATACATGAATGTTGTGACATTTTATGCTATTTATTCAGTATTTTTAAATAAAAAAATTTTCCTACACATATGTTATTCTAAACGCAGTTAATAAACTTAAATTGAAAATTATTATATAAACTTGTACAGTTGAAATATATTTGCATATAAGTATTGTATCTCAACTTTGGAAAGGTATGGTTTATAACTTTGCAACGCTATTCATTCTAATCAACAATAAAAATTTAGGGACCAAATGAAACAAGAGTAAGTAAACATTATTCGAGTAAAACTTATTTAACATAAGGTTTATTTACTTCTATAATTTAAAACGTAGATTAATTAAGTGAAGAAAATTTGTCAAACTGTTATCAAATTTTAGCCAATTAAAAGTGATATTAATAACTACGAAAAAAAAATTGCAATAAGCCAAGTCATCTTCCTTTTCGAAGGAATTAAAAGAAAGCTCGACTACATTATATTCGTTTTTATTAAAACTTGGTTATGGCATAACAGCAATTATCCTTACTATTTCCAGTCCAGTTTTGATTGGCAGAAAACTTCGTTTATGCGTCAGGTGTTTTTTATTATATGTTACAGTTAAAGTAATAAGTCCTGTTATTATTAATACTAACTGGTTAATATTAATAATAATCCTTTCTTTTGGTCGAAAAGAGACTTCTCGCTAATTATTTACTTTAACCGGTTATTACTCACTTTAACCGGTCAATGCGATTGAACGGTTTACATAGCAGTGGGACATGGGTGTGCCTCTTTGAATAAGTGCTACGGTTAAGGTGATAAATCAAGCTATTATTAATACTAACCTGTCAAAATTAATAATTACCCCTTCTTTTGGTCAAAGTGAAAAAAAAGGGAGATTTCCGCATTGTGATCGATGGCATAACAATCACCGAGTCCTAGCAACAAAATAAACATCACAAAAGCTGACCGAATCGAATGACCGGATTGACCAAATATTATATATATATATATATATATATTATTCNAAAAATGCTGTTGCCAGCCATAGAATTTTTTGAAAGTTAACTTAGCAACATAAATCAAAATGACATAGAAGCGCAACTAGATCAAAATTATGATACCTGAGTGCTTGATGTAACAAATCCTTCAATTCTATAAGTGTTGTATCTCCAAATGCCCAGATAGTATTGAAATGTACAGGTTTAGAATTTTCTACAGTGAAAAGTTTTCGGAACTTCAGTATTTAAAAAAGTATACAAAAGCTAGACGTTAAAAACGTATCCAATGCGCGAGCAAAGCGAGCATTGGATTGCGAAGTAATTTCGAAATGAACTGCGAAAGCAGTTCCGGGGGTTGGCGAGCGCGAGCGAGCAGGGGGCGAAGCCTCCTAGTATAATATAATATAATAATATATGTAGTTCAAAATTAGTTTGGCGACTTGGCGATTGTAATTGCCGTGGCTGATCACGATACGGAAATATCCCCAATAAGAACGCGAAAGAATGACATTAACCACACTTCATTATTTATTAGTAATAATAACCGGTTAATGTGATAAATTGACTTAAATAATTCGCTATAACCAGTTATTTGGTTGCTATTAATATAGATAGTCTAATATTAATAATAACCAACTATTCGCATTGACATAGATTATTACTTTATATGTATCAACACTTACAGTGTATGTTACAGACAAATCTTTGACTTGCAAATTCAAAGTAACGACTTCTTTTTATCATTCTTAATCTGATGTTATATGTTTACACTTTACTTATTAACGTTACGTGTTATTTTTTTTACTCCTCTTATTTCCCGATCTCAGAATTTATGCATTGAAAGTTGAAATGTTTTTGGCGGTTAAGAGGGTATTTAAAACATTTTTGCGCATTAAAATGAAACCCATTTCAAGAACTTTCCGGTAAGATATTGAAGTTAATACTTTAGGAATGAATTACCTACTTTTGATGATTCTTGGAAATAATATTAACTTATGTAAAAATATCAGAGTTGTTTTTTTTTCAATATCACTAAAACATAATTGCATATCTGTCCCAAAAATGGCATTTTTTTAACAATAAAAAGCGAAGAAAATTACAAAAAGTAATTTTTGATACTCTTTGTTTTGCTTAAAAAAACTTTGGATATAATATATTTGATTTTGCAACTATTCAAAAAATTATAATTGTGAAGATAAAAATTTCAATTTTCTAATTTATGTTTTTTTTAAAAATTAATGTATCCGAAATTTAATAAAAGGGTAGAAAATTTCATAAAAAAGCATTTCTGAAGGAATATTTTACATTCAATGATATAGCAATTTTATTGAACTGGAGAAAAAATGACGTTAAAAAACGCGTTTAAAGTCTTAACACTATCTTAACCTTTGTGTAAGCAATTCCCTTTTCAGGGGAATAATTTAGGAAAAGCATTATGGTGTTAAAAATGAACTTTAATTCTTTTTTTAGTTGGTGAGAGCTTGCAACAAAAACAGAGACTGCATGCGTGACGAATGTTGTCTTCAACAGCCCTGGTCTGATAGATTTTTCTGTGCCCCGAGAATTAGAGAAGGTAAGGTGCTTACAATTTTACGAGTTTTCTCGAATTTTGAGTTTGCCTAAAACACATTATCATTTATACACGACATAAAAGTTAATTATAGGCATAAAAGTCAGAAAAGTACATTGTAACAAAAAGGGAAAACCTTAAATAACTTATTTAATGAGTAGGTTTTCAAGTACTAAGACTCAATCTTAATAGTTCGTGGACCTAAATTTAAATATGTTACGAAATTAGACACCAAAACGTATAATGGTTGCCAAAAAGAAAAGTAAAGACGCGTGATTGTGTCAGAATGACGGCAGTAATAGCAGAGTAAAAGAGCAAGGAATAAAAGGGTATAAGAAAGTGTGCACCGGATGTGGTCTGACGAAACTACGAAAGGGAATCAAAAGCAAACGGTCAGGTCGTCTTACACAGCAAATGACTTTTCTCCATGAGAATGCCCGCCCTAACAAAATTTTTGTTGGGAAGTGTTTGAACACCCGCCGTACTGTACAGATTTGTCACCCTGTGACTTACACATCTTTGGGTCACTTAAGAGAGCATTACAAGAAATACATTTCCATTCGGAAGACGAAGTGGAGGAATCTGTACAGAAAAAAGGCACAGATCTGCTACCTTAACGATATTCTTTTTATTCAAGTTGGTCTCTTTCATTTGGGTTACCTTAAAACATTCTCTGAATAACTTTCTCGTCGTGATTCTTATACATGAAAATAAGAAGGATCCTAGCCACGATATGGAAAATATGGTCCCAAAGTTTGGTGAGGAGAGCGTTCAAAAGTATGGTCCATTTAATGTTAATTTTACTTTTTGTGTAGTTCACCATATCTCGAAAATTTTTTAAACAAATCGAGCATTTTTAGCAAACAATTATAAAATTTGTTTATTTAAGAGAAAATTTCATTAAAATCTTTTAAAATAATTTTCTAGTATAGTTTATTATTATGTTCGATTATATCTTGTAAATTATGTGTAGTAAGATATATAAACAAATTTAAAAACAAGTTTGTTTAAAACTTAATTTCTCAAGAACTACTAACAAAATTACATTTGAAATTTATTTTGTCATAAATTACAATCCTATTTATTGTAAAAGCACTCAGTAATTTCTAATAAGGAGAGGTTAACGTTAATTTTCGTTACTATTTTACTATATCAGAGAAACTTTAGGAATTTTTTTTTTCTTTTTAGAAACTTTGGAAAAGCGTTTCTTCTTTTTATCTCTGGTAAACGTATGAAGAGTTTAAAACAGTGTTCAATAATATTTCTTGACAAATTTGTCTTATTTCAAATATTAACAATACAAGTTGTCAGGCCTCAAAGACTTAGCATTTTTTATTTTTTTTATTTTATACTTTAAGATGAATTCCGCTCTTTATTATAGAGGGCAACTTTGACAGGTGATCATCTTATAAGGGTGATCAATTTGACAGGTTTAACTTCACTGCAGTGTGTTAATGAAAAATAAAATTATAATAAAAGAATAATTTTACTGACCTTGATATATTATGACCTTAAGTGACAAAGATTAGGTTTGTGTAATATACATGTAATTAAGAAAATTCTTTAAAACAACATAGAGAAAGTAAATATATTGAAAATAATGTTATTTCTTATGGTGTTGAAATATATGTGATACTTTTCAATTTTTCTCATAGAATTTATTATACATTATTTATTTCCTCATTTTAAAGAAATTGAGATCCAAAACTTATTATAAAGTCATTGTTTTGTTCTTTTGGCACGAGTTTTGAATTTATTGTAAACAATGGCGACTACAATTTCTCTGGTAAGAATAATTCATTTTTGAAATATCTCAATCTCGTGTCATATTTATGATTAATGAGCTTTCTCAATAGATTTTAAGTCGCAATTCTCTCTGAAATATGAAATAGAAGAAAGATAATTCTCAAATTTTGCACTTGAATACATAGAGGAGGCTTTCATAATGTTTATTTTTTTTCAAGAAATAAAAACATAAAAAACTTAAAGATTATTTGGTTTTCCATATTCTAACTTCAATAAAATGCTAGAAATTTCTTGTCAAAAATGGTTAAACAGTAATTTATTCAATTGATATTTATTACCGTATCCAACTAAAACAGTCAAATAACTATAAAAATATAATCAAACTCTTAAGAGTGAGAAAAAACGTTTATTCCTTGTTTTTTCCCCTAATACTGCTAAACAGCCAAAATTCTATCTGTGCCAACTAGACCCACCTTATAAAGCCCTTTTGTTTTTTTTGCAGCTGGGTACATACTGTAGCCGTGAAGGTTAATTAGCCATTCTTATGACCCGCTGAACATGGGTTCGAATCCCAGCTTTGATTCCACTATATTTCTCTGATTCTCCTTCAATAAATGAATAGTTTTCAGTTTCCTGCTGTCTTTAAAGCATTACTGAAGATTATTAGAATACGAAATTATCTTTCAGTAGGCTTCATCAGCCCCAACAGAGCTCTAAAGTCTGTTTAAGTTCCATTTTTATGGTTTAGAAACTATGTTAATTGTAAATAGTCACACAACTGTATAGTTTTGCATTCATGGTTCCTTAATCTTACCAGTTGTAAACGGTTTCAAAACCTTGTAGGTAAAAAAAATGTTCCTAACCGTAAAATTTATGGTTAATCAGAAGGAAGGACCGCTGCTGTCATTTATCGTAATTTCAGAGTTAAAATTCTAATAGTGTATTGTTATATTGGGAACAGCTTTGCACAGAAGATTATTTCTTTAGAGCTTTTTAAATATTTTAATTGACAGGAATATATTAAAAAATGGCAAAAATTACAGAGTCAAAATATGGGTAACCATTTTTTTTTAGTAAATGAATGTTTTGTGACCACGAGCTATTAGTTCCTACTATATCAGAATTAGATAAACATCTGAAACATACATAGGGTGCTAAAAATGCATAGCAATGGTCAAATTTCTCCACAGAAACACGCAACGAATCAAAAATTTAAAAATACACGAAAAATTTCTCGATTACACTGCACTCTGTGAAACAAAATGCGAATGCCTGCATGTCAAATTAGGGAACTTTTTTTAAATATACAAAACTGCTATAAAAATTATGTATACCTGTTTAAATTATAGCTTTCGAAATGAGGTTAAGGGTAGAGTTTAGAATCGTTGAACGCAATCTAAGAAACTAATTTACTCGCATTTATTTTGATTTCTTAACCGATGTGTGCTTCTTGATTTATTTTAATGTATTCATATTTTTCGGGACATTTTGTAATATCAGGGTGGTGTTTTGAAAGCACTCAATGGATGATTTCAAGTTTTTCTTTAAGGTAAAATTTGTTGGAGTCAACTCCACAATGCAACAATGAAATGGGACAGATTTAGAATCGTTTGCCCTTGCGTCAGAGAAAATGTCTGTAGATTTAATGCTGATTCAACTTTTGTGCTGGTAAGTATTCTGATTTAGTTCTATTATATATATACATATATATATATATGTAATGTTATGTCTTTAAAGGCTAGATAATTGAAGAGATTTAGGCTGCTTCTGTTAAAAAGGCATTTTATTTTGTTAGATAGAGTATTGCAAACATTATGCGTTGGATATTTACATCAGGTTTCCCCCTTTGCAGGGATTGTTTGGTTTTGGCCCAGCTTTATCTAGCCATTGAAAATATGAAAAAGACACGCAATTTTGCCTGTCCTGAGCTTTTAAAGTGAGATTCTGAGAGGGCGTGGTTGCAAGCATCTTCTTATCTCAATGAAACGTCATTCAATTTATAAAATTTAAAGGTTTTGATTCGCTAAAAGTATCTCGCCACTCTGACGGTGGGAACTTTCTGGGACTATCTTCATTGANCTATTTCGTAAAGTCTTACATATTTTTGCATTATATTTATATTTGTCCAAAATTTGCTTATTGTTAAATTTTTAAAAAGCGTCTTTGCTTCAAATCCCCATAATAATTCAGCAAGCTCATCTTGCTGGTTGATGTCCACGTTTTCAATTTGAGCAGAAAATGGCACAATAATCCAATCAGGGATGTCAATGTTTTCCAAATCAACAAAACGCAGTTTAAAATCGTCGCTCAATTTTTGAAGATTACCTGTATTTATTTCCAAGTCTTCTTCTTCTATTTCTAATTGCCACACATCTGAAAAATACTGATAATCCTTCGACCAATCGACCCTTCCGGTTCGGATCGACCCCCATTCGACCCCCTGGTTCAGATCGACACCCACTTATGTTAAATAGACCACTGGGGGTCTATATAGACCACTTTGGCGACCTCTGCTCTAAGGTATCCTAATAGAATTACTAAATTTTATCACTTTACCATAAAACGATATTTTGTTACTAATATAAAATCATATTTTGTTACTAATTTTACCAAACTCATTACTAACACTTTTCGGTAAAAAAATACCCAGCTGTTTGGTCTTGCCAAAAAGCCTAAAACACGGTAAATTTTCGCCTATTCTGGTAGTTTAGACCATACTTTTTTCTCGTAGCATATTATAATGAGCATAATGTAGAAGAGACCACTGGACCAGTTGACAAGAAAAGTTTTCGGTACTTAAAACATAATATATTGCATAGATTTTGTAATATTACTTTATTTATTTATTTCTTATTATGTCTTTATCTTTTATAATATGTATTTAATATAAATTATTTTCTTTGTTTATTTTATTTTCAGAAACCATTTCTTGCAGTTTCGACATGTCAACCGAGGAAGAAACCTCAATAATGTATAAAATGTAATTTTAATTGTTTTTTTACTGTTCTCGCGTTAAAAAGATTCTTTTAGTTAACGCAAAAAGAATTTGTAAAGAAGATGGGTTTTCCTTTAAGATAGAAAATACACATCTCGTATTTACTCAATGAAAAAATATTATTCAAAGTTACTAATGTTTCCAGAAAATTGTATAATTGTTATTTTGATTGTGTTATTAAAAGTTGTTTATTATTGCTTGTTAGATGAAACTTCAATTAAAATAGTATTTTATTTTATAAGGTATTGTAAAATTTCAATGTTAATAAATATTGTATTATTTTGTTATTTTTATATTCTTATATTTTCAACACTCTTATGAATCAAAAACAATCGAACACAATTTATAAACATAAATATAGTATTTAAAAATCCGAATTGAATTCATATAGTGTTTTTCAAAACTTCTATCTCTGCAGGTATGCTATCGCAGTTCTAATTGAAATTGCATAATGCTTCTATATTATCTTATGCACATGAAGCTCTTTAAATAGTAAAATCAAAAGAAAGACTAATTGATATTTCAACATTCTATAACCCAATTACATCATAATTTAAATATTGCTAAGTCACATCAGTAATTTTTTCCAACTTACGCTGTTAGAAATTTCTCGGTAAAAATGATTAAATAGCAGTTGATTTAATTGATATTTAACCATTTTCAACCAAAACAGTTAAATAATCATATAAAATATAATATTCAAACTGCTAAGTGTCAGAAAAAAAGTTTATTGATTATATTTACCAAATAGGGTTCAGCAACCAGAATTCTATCCGTACCATCTAGGCCTACCTTATGAAAAGCAATTTTGTTTCGTGCAGCTGGAAATGTATTGTAACTAAGAGGACTAATCGTTCAATATAGGTTGAAAATTCTAAACTTTTTCTGCTCACGCGCAATATAGAAGCAAATTTAAATTATCATATTACGCGCAATTTTTAACGAATTTTTTTTCAATTTTTAAAACAATAATTTTAGCATTACTTTTTTACTGCTCCAAAAATTTTATTTATTTTTATTGAATATTTTTAAAATTATAGTAAAAAGAAAAACGTAAGACAAAAGAATTAGTTTTTTTTTAAATTTCCATATTTCCATTAATATTTCATACAGGTTTATGAAATTTTTTGCAGTTATTGCAAATAACAACTAAAATAATTGATATAAGTTAGAAGCTTATTGCTTGATTTTGTCGCATAGGGTGTTCAAAAATACATTTTTCTTTCATTAGTTATGCTTTTTTTTCATACGCTTTATTACTTATTGCTAAGTATGAAAAATTGCATGGAATAATTGCCTCTAAATTTACGTGATAATCCTGCAAGTATTTCTTGAGAAATTTAAAAAAATTTAAAAGCTGAATGTGTCTCTTCCATTATTGTAGGGCAGTGTATATTCCATGGAAACCTCACGAAACTATGCTCACTGAAACTATGCCTAAGACGAATGGCTTGTGCGATGAATTATGTCCATTACGAACTGTCGTTGGGACGAATTGTTCATACTACGAATTATCGCACAGCAAACTGTGCGTGACAAATCGACGCAGAACCGTATTTTAGATCAGTTACAGATGTTTTGTTGAATATATAGCCTAAGACATAATGAAGAGATTTCAGTGTCAGGTGAACGTACAAATTTTGCCAGATTAGAAAGCGTTTATCTAAGGCCGAAAAAATATGATTAGTTGAAACGATGAAAAAATGAAGAAACTGATTAGGAAGGAAAGTATGTTAAAAGTGTGAAACTTTCTTATTGAAAGGATGCAGATATAAATTTCGACATATGAATTTTAGTAACTAGATTTAACTTAAATCTTGAACTATGAGCTAAGTGTGCTTTTCGTTTCCGGTTTCTGTAATATCGGTGACAAGAGTACGCCATTTATTTGGATTTGGAAGTAGTTTGTAATGTGCAAAGGTGCATAGAAAAAAATACATAACCAAATTTTTAGAATTTTATAGACATGTTTCATATACCTTTATTAAGTTGAATAAGATTATAAGACATTATAAGTGGCATTATAAATGACCATGAGTTACGCAGAATTTTTATTAAATATATTTTTCATATTTTTTTCTCCATTACTTCGTATTCAATCCGAGCGAACTTAAAGTANTATATTCATATATATATATATATATATATATAAAAATTAACTTTCACGTTCCGTCGCACTAACCATTGTCGTGATAGCGTAATTTTCAAGAAGACCACAAAAAATTCACGTTCCACGTAGTGAAGGATGCCTCCTACTACTGTAAGAATATTTGCATTCGATTGTAGTACCGAACGAAATTATACAATTCAAGAATGCAACTTATGGTATGTTTCGATTTTATAACTTAAAGAGAAAGATAATTTTCCTTTTATCAAAATCCTTCGTTTTTTTTGGTCACGAATTATAAAACGTTAGTCAGAATCACTGCAAACAGTTGAATAAAAATTACATCATTTGCGTAATCGAAATCCGCTTTAAAAGCTTTGAAATATAATTTAAGCTTTCAAAAATAAAGTCCTTGTTGGAGAAAAAAAAGTAAACATAAACCACGCGATGTCTTACACCACTTTGCTAGCCTTATCAATCATATTATCTGTTGGATGCTCGGTAAGATATAGTTTTCTTTAAAATTATGGAATTACTTTTAATATATATTACGTTACATTTGTAAGTACTCGTTATTCGAAAAATTTTAAATATCTAGATTATGGAGCATTTTGGAAGTTCTCAATCCTGCAAAACATATCACCTTATAACTAACTTCTTATTAAGGACTCAGAATGCTAATTTAATTACTAAATTTAACGTGATTTAAATTGAGAATACAAATTTACCAAGACGGTTAACCAAACTAAATAAGTCAATTAAGGGGTTATTACTATGGCAAATGTAATGCAATGGTTTTCCTGAGCTTGTTATTTCCAATTTTCTGCTAAAATGTTGGAATTAGTGTAAGCTTAATCTATTAGAGCAGTGTTTCCCAAAGTGTGGTACGCGTACCCCCAGGGGTACGGAAACAGTTTAGCGAGGGTACGCATTCTTATTCGAAATATCTTGCAACAAACGAAAATTTCAAAAAAAAATTTAGAAACAAAGCTAGCCATGAAAATTTACGATTACGTATTTTTTTATTGGCTATTTTTTGCAGAGTTAACATTTAATAATACGTGGTGTCAACAGCCAGTTGTGATTTTTAACTTTTGTGCAATTTTTTTATAGTAGAAAATGCACTCATTTTTTTATGAGTGTTACACAGCGTTACGACAAATTTAGAAAGGGTACACAAAAGTCACAAGTTTGGGAAACACTGTATTAGAGAGTTGACGAGCCTATGACAAGCTACTAGAGGATATACAACTGGTATTTTCATGGCATACAGAAAGTTCAAATTAAATTAATTTAAATCATTTACGTTGAATAAAAATAACCGTAGCATAATTAATAGTAGAAAAATCAATATAGTTACATATTTCAAAAGTATTCTCTCGTTTCTATTAACGATAATTTTAAAAAAATAAATGCATGGTGTGGAATAAAATGCACAAATGCATCAGGAGCTTAAAACTTCTTTTAATTACTTATGATCAGAAATGGAAGAGTTATAAAAATCATGCCTTTAACTCTACAAAAGATAATGTTTAAAATAAAAATCCAAAATTGTGGGTAAAATGCATAACACATGAGAAAAATAAGCCATTTTTTTCATTACGAATGATCACTAATGGAGGAATTAAAATAAGCATGATTCCAAAATTACATAATATGATATTTAAAATTAAAAAAAAAATCACGTGATGCAAAATGGAATGAATAAGGCATCAAAAGCATGAGACACTCTATTAATTACGTATGACCAGTATTGGAAAAATTAAAATTTGCCCAATTTACATTTCATGAAAAATAACTACCTTAATTTATCAGATATGATCAGTAATAAAAGAACTAAAATAAGCATGATTTCAAATCTGCAAATGCATAATGAAGAATGGAATGAATCAGAAGCAAGAGAAATTGCATTTATTAGATATGATCAGTAATGAAAGAATTAAAATAAGCATGATTTCAAATCTGTAAATTCATAATGAAGAATGGAATGAAGCATGAGACATTTTATTTATTAGATATGATCAGTAATGAAAGAATTAAAATAAGCATGATTTCAAATCTGTAAATGCATAATGAAGAATAGAATGAATCAGAAGCATGAGACGTTTTATTTATTAGATATGATCAGTAATGAAAGAATTAAAATAAGCATGATTTCAAATCTGTAAATGCATAATGAAGAATGGAATGAAGCCTGAGACATTTTATTTATTAGATATGATCAGTAATGAAAGAATTAAAATAAGCATGATTTCGCATCTGTAAATGCATAATGAAGAATGGAATGAAGCATGAGACATTTTATTTATTAGATATGATCAGTAATGAAAGAATTAAAATAAGCATGATTTCAAATCCGTAAATGCATAATGAAGAATGGAATGAATCAGAAGCGAGAGAAATTTCATTTATTAGATATGATCAGTAATGAAAGAATTAAAATTAGCATGATTTTAAATATGAAAATGCATGATGAAGAATAGAATGAATCGATAGCGTGAAAAAATTTATTTATTAAATATGATCAGTTATGAAAGAATTAAAATAAGCACGATTTCAAATTTATTAAAAGTAATTTTTTAAATAAAAATTTCCATGACGGAAAGTGAAATGCTTAAGGAAATTGAAGCATGAGACACTGAATTTACGGTCCTTTATTACTTATGGTCATTACTGGACTTATTACAGTTTTCAAAAATTAAACAGACCATCCAGAATAACTTTTGATATAATTATAGGATCTTCACGTTCTAGGACTCAATATAAATGGTTCGTGGAGGTGATAATAAGAGTTAATTTTTTTAATAAAATTAAAAGTTGAGAAATAAAAGCTGAAACCTGATTTTGATTTTTTATATCTTTAACTTTTTAACTAATTTCGATCAAACTTGAGAGTTTGATCATTAAAGCACTTTTTGTCCTTGAAAATTAATTTATTTTTATCATAAAAAACGTTACATTACAACATGTGTATTTGTGTTAAACATGTTTATTTTTAGTTCTATGCAAAAATGTTTTTGATATGCAAAATTAATTTTCGAAACATGGCAAAAGCGAGAAAAATATATCTTAAGGGATTCGACTATTATATAGGTATCTGCCTAAAATATATATTCGCCATTTTTTACAATTCGTCAAGTGCATAATTTGTTGCAAGCACAGTTAATTGTAGCGACAATTCGTCGGTAGGACAGATTTTTGCAGTTGCTATGAAATACATCCAATTACGTAAACTTGCATTGTCTGCAAGAGCTAAGGAAAAAAAACTTTGAAGCAGGGGAATATGCTTCAAATATTTGTTACTAATTTAATTCGGTTTTTGAAAATATGTTAATCATTCATTTAAGCATTTTACTAATCCTCTTAACTACACTTTAATCATGATAATTATAATTTCGAAGAATAATTTAATAGCAAGAGTAAATAATTTCTAAAAATAAACTACTAACTTTCCATGTTATACTTCATTTGAAAGCTATTTTCTTATAATTTCAGAATGTTTTGTATAATTTTATTGATTTTAAAGCAGATTTTATAAATTTTTGCTTTTATTCAAAACCATCCAATAGAATTCAATTCAATTAAATTTATAGTGAGATTTAGTAGCAAACATTATGTATAGCATTAAATTTAAAACAAATATCAAAAAAATATCTCTGGTTTTACACATTTTTAGAATTTTCTTTTTCAAACTCTTAATATTGTCTTAGAATTTCAGAACTATATTTGTCATGCTCTAAATTATAACTTTATAATTTGATTTAAAATTTCTTTTTAATAGTACACTGAATCTTTCATGACGCTTACACTGAAAGATAAATACTAAATAAAAAATTAATTTCAAAGTTAATTAATTAACGTAATCAGAAAACAAGTAAAAAATAATTATTATTTTTACATCATTTTGGTAATTAGTAAAAATTTAATAATTGAAATACATAGGAAAAGGCAATAAGGACTTGTCAAAAAGATTCTGAATGCAATATAAAGACGGAATTTTGCAGCTTCACTCTGGACCCGCGCGAGGGTTACTGCATACTTAAGCGACAACTTGGTAAACTCATTTCTTTTTCATTTAATTACTTATTACATTTGTGTGTGTATTATTATAAAGCAATCAGGCATTACTTGATTAAAAACTTCCTTCGCTCTAAAAATATAATAACTGAAAATAACAATCGACATGTCTTCAGTGCATAAAAACAGGCGCTCTTTTTCAGGACTTGTCAGACGGGAATAAAAAGGAATTATCAAAGCTATTAGGGCAGAAATAGTCTGTTAGTAGGGCGTTATACCCATATCCAAGGAGTCGTAAGTTCTATCTCAGTCGGCCGAGGAAGTGTAGTAAAAGGTGACTGGTGCACGTTAAATCTGTAGGGTCCCAAAGTCCTCTAAGTTCCGATAACAAATCAATGCTGAATTGGGAATGATCGTTCTCTGGTTCAGGTCAAAATTACGATCTGTGGATGAATGAATAGATGTATGAATGGGTTCTCCCAATAAACGGGGTTTGATGTATATGTATGTGGGGACGGCATGAGTGGTCGTCTTAAATAAAAGACACGTTTTTAAGAAAAAACATATATATTGAAGATTAAATTTACATAAGGACGGACGATTAACAATTAACGATTAAATAACAAAAAATAATAATAAGTAAGGAACGTCTTTAAAAGTTTTGTATGATTATAACTCCTCTTTGGAGTGCATATCATCACGTCTTTTTCGGTTCGTTGTCAAACACGCTCTCTCTCCGGGAAATCCCCACTGCTTCCTCGTCGTGCACAGGGATCAGCTTACGGCTTACATTGACTGGCGGGACTTCCAGCTTAAGGATCTGAGGACTGAGATTAGGTTACAGCTTTGTGTACAGGAGCTGGCACCATATGTATCGCAGACGGCGAATTCTTGGCTATAGATGGCTCCACTGGAAAATAAGGAAAAGTGGCCTGAAAGGCATACGACAACAACACCAACAAAGTTATTTTAAATCACTTTTATTTCTTCTCATTCATTTGCATGAACTCAGGCTGAGTTCGTCTTATCTCTACTTTACACCAGTTTTTAACCAAAATTGTTACTC
Organism: Parasteatoda tepidariorum; assembly: GCF_043381705.1. Lineage (NCBI taxonomy): Eukaryota > Metazoa > Arthropoda > Arachnida > Araneae > Theridiidae > Parasteatoda > Parasteatoda tepidariorum. The sequence continues at coordinate 76,199,664 of NC_092208.1, forward strand.
CATATTTTATTATATGGGAATGTTTTAGGTTTTTAAAAGGTAGACTAGAATCTTAAATACCTAGAAAATTAGCTTAAAAACTGCAAAGAAAAAAAAATAGAATATTTTTCGTTTTTAATAAATTTTTCTTATACGGTTTAATGAAAAAAGTACCCAAAATTATCTCGCTATCTTACAATTCTTCCTATATTAAAGATTTCCAGTTCTGAAGAACCCTTTAGAAGAATTTTAGTGGGCAAAAAGGAAAAAAATTCTTTCATGAGCTTCTTCCTAGAGCTCTCGCAAATGATATTCTTTAGTTCTTCTCTCTTCTGATTTTAGCCAAAATTATGACAAAATATTTTCATTATAAAAGGGTGTCTGTCCGGGGGCAAGAAAAGGAGGACGAAATTTCTGAAATTTTAAGCGTAAGTTAAAAATAACTCAGTAAACGATTACTTGTAGTGATTTATTTTCCAAATTAAAGACCAAAATTCTCCGTAATTCTGTCTCCTTGCAACAACAAATCACGTTTTAGAACTTATAACCAATCAATCCCTTCTTAAGAAGTTTTCATATCAAAAATAATCCTATTTTTTTTCAAATCAAAGTCATGTTCCAAAAAGTATCGGAAATATATTTTATTTTATAACCTTCGTAGAACAGCAGACCCAATTTTGGGTTTACGACTACTTATGTTCTGCTCCGTAGCCTTGTAATTTTGAACGCACTTCAGAAGACAAGGGAACTCCTGGATCAGGTATTGGGATAATTTTGTCTTCGTGGAGACTTTTTGATGAAACTAACACTCATTTGCTTTACATGGAGTAAAAAACAACGAAAATCTTATACATGGTTAGCCTGGCGGCAAGGGGACTTTAACCCACAATCCGTTAAACGCTAAGAATATTTTTCGCCGGTACTGTGGTCAGTGTAAGGCGATGTAGAATTTGAAACAACCAGTTATTGCTGGGATTCGAACCCGATCACCTCATCGGAAGGCAAACGCTCTTTCCCCTGAGTCACAATGGCTCAGTATCGCAAATATATATATATTAACAAAATTGCCACCTTCAAGAACCCTCAGGGGTCCCGCTCTAGAGGTAGACCACCTACTCGATGGCTCAACGACACCGAAAACGACCTCAAAGTCCTAAAACTTAAGAACTGAAGGGGAGTTGCCATGGACAGAGGGAGCTGGAGAAGGCGTGCTGTTGCAGACCTGCAAAGGCCTGTTGCGCTCCTGAAGAAGAACAAAAAGGAAAGAAAAATGGACTTGGGGTGTTTCTAGAAAATAGTGGTTAAGGAGCAGGGCTGGCGAAAGTGGCGAGCATGGCGGGTGATCGCCGACGAGACCTAGATTTGAAGGTCTCTAAATTATTGATTCCCTTCTTTTTTAAAATGGGCTGATCGTTAAGACACGGTTCCCAGCAGATCACCGAAGTCAAGCATCACTGGCTGCGGTCAGTGTGCGGTTGGGTGACCACTTGGATTAGTCTGCGTAGGGACCAAGGGTGTGCGGTATAGGTTCTCGTTAAACTGTTCTACCGTAAAGTGCTCGACTTCGCGTGCAGGTCGTCGGGCTACNTATATATATATATATATATATATATATATATATATATATATATATATATATATATATATATATATATATATATATATATATATATATATATATATATATATATATATATATATATATATATATATATATATATATATATATATATATATATATATATATATATATATATATATATATATATATATATATATATATATATATATATATATATATATATATATATATATATATATATATATATATATATATATATATATATATATATATATATATATATATATATATATATATATATATATATATATATATATATATATATATATATATATATATATATATATATATATATGTATATATAGTTGCTTGGTTCTGCAACAACGAGCCTCGTCAAATTATTCCCAAACCGTTGATTACCCGTAACTTCTTTAAAACAATTATCACAAATTTGATACTATATAAGTCTAGAAATTATTATCATTATTTAATGAAAGTCTAATTTGAATAATTATGTTTGAGTAGGGGAGGTCTGTTTAACAAGAGGCTATTTAAAACCTACTTTTCTTGACCGGACGTGTCCTTGCATCGACGAGTTGGAATGTCGGGATCCAACGCCATCTGATACATCTGAGGTAAGGTTTTATGAATTTAAAACGTTTTCTGGTGATTTTATTGTCTTGGCTTATATGTTAGTTAGATACAATATATGTAATTGATGCAAGAATGGCGTAGAAATGAAAAAAAAACAACTTTTTCTTGAAAAAGAAGAGCTTAAAAATTCTTTACACTATACTTTTTTTGAAATTACTCCCAAAATTCAAAATTAAAAGGAGAAATTGGGTAGACTTATAGATATACAGTGCGCAAAAAAAAATGGACCAACCTGAATAACTTTGGATCTAATGATCGGATCTTCACGTTCTGGAACTCAATCTTAATGGCTAAAATATGCTAAATGATAAGCGCAGACGATATTCTCAGTTACGAAATTAGTCACAAAAACGTACGTTCTTTTTTTACATGTCTTTTTTTAGACGGATTCGGATTTCTGATCCCCCAAAGTAATCTTGAAACTATGGTCTTCATAGTTTGGTCGGGACAGCGGTTCAAAGTTTGGACCCCTTATTGGTAATTTTACATTTTACATATTTCGCTATGTTACGAGAACATTTTGAGCGAATTGAAAAACTTTTGCACATATTTATAAAATTTTATTATACAACGAACATTCCATGCAAAAAATAACTTTTAGTAAATCTTTATTAGTTTTATTATTATTTTATTTATCGTGGGTCGGAAAAATTGTGAATTTTAAGGAATATAATTTTGCATAGCAAAATACAAAATCTGAGAAAAAAAGGTTGATCAGTTTAAAGAAATTGAATTTCAAAAATATTAGATGTTCAAAATTCATTTTTCCAGAAACTATTCGACCGAAGACTCAAAATTTGTATTTTGCCAAGTAAACTTATAATCTTTAAAATAATGCAAAAAATGGTATACTTTATAATTCAAAATATTTTCATTTGAATAAATAATTAATAAGTAAAATTAAATATATTAAATAAATATATAATGTATAAAATATATTAAATTAAATATAAATAAAATATATTAAATTAAGTATATAATGTATAAAATAAATATAAATATTTAATGAATGTCATTTTTGCATGGAATTATTTTTGGATAGTAAAATTTTATAATTGTGTGAAAATTTTTTTTCAATTCGCTTAAAAAGCTCTCGAGATATAATGAAATATGCTAAAAGTAAAATTGGCATTAAAGGGTTCAAACATAGGAGCTCTCTTCTGACCAACCTATTGGAACCATATTTCCCATATTGTGGCTTCTCCCTATATTTTGGGGGTCAGAAAAATGTCCATTTTTGAGGGTCCATTTTAAATAAGGCATGTTTATTCAGGGAAAGTATGTTTTTGTGACTTAAAATATGTGTCTGCCCTTATTAATAGCAAATTTGAGATCACCCTTTCGAGCCATTAAGATTGAGTCCTAGAACGTGAAGATTCGATCATTAGATCAATAATTATTCTGGGTAGTCCGTTTTTTTGCACCTTACATTGATTATTAAGTAGAGTATTTTATTATTTTTTATTCAAAACAAAACTATATTGCTCGTTCAATTCAAAATTGCTGGTTGACATTTACGCAAATAAATTTACTATATTTTAAAGTATTTTAAAGCAATAATTAAATTTCTATGGATCTCAACGCGGATCACTTACATACATATTAATAGAAGTCGGCAAGTTCCCCTGTGTTCTATTTTATTTATGTGTTATTATTTTTAAATAATTTCCAACCGTTGCGGATGTGAAAAAGAAAGAAAATGCATTTTCATTGCACTGTTGAAAATTTTTCAGTAGAAGTGGTTAAATAGTGGTTCAATTTATTTCATTGCTATTTCTCCATATTCTATAAGAACCATAATAAAGATAATATTCAATCTGAGAAAGACGTTTTTTCATTGTTTTTTTTTTCCTAATACGGTTAAACTGCAAGAATTCTATCTGCGTCAATTTGGCTTACTTCATAAACCTGTTTTTTTTCCGAGTGCATATAGTACTTGTCTATCTCATGAGCGGATGAACAGGGATTTGAATCGCAGCTGTGATCCTACAATATGTATTCGATTCATTAAATACATAAAGAGTTTCCTGTGTTCTGCACTGTCCAATCGGTGATTTTGGAATATTAGATGTCCGTCTAATTTTTTTTTATGGTTTAGCAACTATGCTACTTGTAAATGGCTGCAAAACCACAATTGTATTCAAGGTTTCTTAACCGTTCTAGTTGCAAAGGGTTTCAACACCGTAAAGGTAAAAAAAAAATTCTTAACCATAAGCTTTATTGTAAACCGGATGAACACAATGCTGTCGGTTATTTTACTGTATTTTCAGAATGGAAAATTTTAGCAGTGTAGAGTAAAAGTCTGTGAATTATGAAAACAGTGTTAATTGTGTTTTTATGTTTGACAATACTGCTTAAGGAACTATTCTATGGAGAATGGAATAACTTACTTAATTGTAGGTTATGTAAAAAATATTTAAAGTTTTCGTTGCGGTTGTGAATTGCATGACCAATGGAATAATGACGCACACAAATGATTACAAAGCAGATTTTTTTAATTAATCAATTACTGAATGATACAGTACTAATATCAAAGGATAATGATATTAATTTTCTTTGTCTCTCATTCATCTTTTGTTGCTGTATTCCGTTTTTCATTTTAAACTGATGTTCGTTTATAAGTTTCTTTTTTTATTTGTCTCTTCTCCCCCTTTTTTGTAGGTATTCTGCATGCTTCATGAGTTTTCTTTACTCTCTATTCGTAGAATACATGATTTCTCTGTGCTATTCTTTCTTCTGAAAAAGAAATGAATGTATAAATTGAAGAAACCTATCACTAAAAATTCAAAAATAAATATTTAACAAATTGTAATTTTTTAAAACTGAGAAGATTCATTTTGTGCTAACTTAAGTGACTAACTTAAGTAGCTAACTTTTGCGCTAACTTACACAAAAGTTTCAATCTTTTTGTTTTTTTAAATAAATTTTTTAATTCATTTTAATTAAAAAGAGACAAGAAATCTGCTTTTAATATTACATTTGTTTTTAAAAATTTAAAAATACCATAAAATAACAAAATTATACACTTGTAATATACATGTTATACATGTTTTTACACATGTTATTAAACGTAATTTATCATGATGATGCGAGTGTGTCTTATAATAAACATCGCATCTGCAATTGAATATGTAAATTATTATTTTAATCAATGCCGAATTTTTAAAACATTCCTTACTGAGATACTATTTGATTTTATAGTTAACAAATTTCAGATAAGTAAGTTAGCAACTTTTCAGAAAAACTATAAAAAAGTAAAGTTTTTGTCAGAATTGTATCGGGATTCACGGGACAAAACGACATGAAAAAGTTCCTAGCTTAAAATATAATATTTATAATCGATTTCATAATATTAATTACCTTTTTTATTATGTCTCTATTTTCTAATTATGCGTATTTTAACTTAAATTATTCTTTTTGTTTACTTTATTTTCAGGAACAACTTTCTCTATTTCCACTTTGTCTCCCAAAGAAGAAATATTAATACATAAATTGTAAATTAATCTGCTGTTGACTATTCTATTGTCAAGATGTTTGTTTTAAATTGCATGTAATAAATTTATAACGATGTTAGCTAGCCTTAAAGGTGGAAAATATCATCACTTCTTGCTTGCATTTTTAAGTGAAAAATATTACTTAAAGTTATTCATGTCTGGGAAAATTGCATAACTGTTGCATATTTAGATTATGTTTTTAAAAGTTGTTCATTATTGTTTGATAGAAAAAACTTAATTGTAATTTTTAAACAAAATAGCATTTGATTTTATCTAGTTATGTAAAATTTAAATTATAATAAATATTGTATAGCTCTGATAAAACGTAAATATATCGTATAAAAATCAGAATGGCGTTAATGTAATCTTATTTTTAAAATTAAAACCCTCAACCACCTAATAAAAAAATAAATAAGCCACACTGCGCTTCTAAGCTTGCCCGCATGTCTAATGATGAGGAAACAAACTTTTCACAACTCCGGAAATGGAGCAGAGGTAATTTAGAAACTAAAACTGCGAAGACTCGGTTTAATGTAACGTTTATTTATCGTTCCTCAAACCTTCTCCGCAAAGCGTAACTGCATACTGTATATTAACTAAATAATCCCAAGAAACTGCAACTTTAAGATATTACTTGATAAAAAACTGACAAAGAAATTACTTGATATTACTATTAAATATTACATGATTATTATTTTTGCTTCAAAATTATACAAATGAAAATGGTTTGTTTCTACCTTTTATTTTACAATTTTACATTAGCAACTTTACGTTTTATAGATTTTAAATCATTTCTGTTTCTTCTCATTCATGTTTGGGAAGTCTTGAAAATGGGCATCTGTTTTTGAGAGCTTGAAAGCGCTTTAAACAGATGAATGTTTTTGAGTGCTTGTTATTTCCCATTTGTGTAAACTATAATTTATTCGACGCACTTGGAAAATATGGATAGCCACTTAATGTGCGAAATAGTGTGTTCCTCATTTCCATAAATATGTTTCCGAAAATCTTTATTCCCACTCGCGGTTTTTTTTTTCGAAACATCTGGCTGACCTTGTTTTATTAAATGCCACAGGAATATCAGTTCTTTGAGTGCTGAACAACACTACAAAATCCTGTACGAAACAGATATCAACACAATAAAGCTAAAATAATTTCCTTTTTTTTAGATTTTATAATTACATTTTAGGTAGTTTTACGTTATTAGATTAACAAAACATGTTTTTAATACATTTTTTCATTAAAATTAAGATTAATTGTATTCAGAATCATTTGTCATGATGCTGTTGCTCGAGGTCATCTGATAGTCAAATTTTATCTCAATAGCGTGATTTAACACATCGGCTGATACGTTTCCGGTCTGACATACTGATGGTTCCCTAAATGCAGAATTAGTATTTTGTTTAGCAAGTCGTAACCTTCAAATAAAAGGTGTCAAAATTTTATAACGATCTGCCGATTGATATTAATGTTACAGTGATTTTAATCGAACACCAATTTACATTATTGAAACAATGGATAGAAAAAGAATTTCGTGTTCTTATTAAACATTGTTATTTAATGGGAAAAAACACCGTAGAAACTAAAGCTTGGCTCGATAAGTGTTATCCGGGTTCTTCGCCAGGAAAATCGACCATTATTGACTGGTTTGCTGATTTTAAACGTGGTCGTACAAATGTTGAAGATGCGCCTCGCTCTGGACGCCCTAATGATGTGGTTAATCCGGAAAACATAATAAAAGTTCACAAAATTGTTATAGAAAACCGCAAAGTGAAGTTGCATGACTTACCTGACACTCTGAATATATCAAAAGAGCGTGTGGGCTTTATTTTGCACGAACATTTGTTTATGAGAAGGCTGTTTTCGAAGTGGGTGTTGCGTGTGCTAACAGTTGACCAAAAACAACAACGAATTGATGATTCCGAGAGCTGTTTGACGTTGTTTCGGCGTTGTTCGAGTTGCTTCCGCGCTCACCCTATTCACCAGATTTGGCTCCTAGTGACTTCTACTTGTTTGCAGACTTGAAAAAAATGCTCTCGGGTAAGAGATTCAGCACGAATGAGGAAGTGATTGCCGAAACAAACGCCTATTTTGAGGCCAAAGATGTTTCTTTTTTTAAGAAAGGTAAAGAGATGTTAGAGAGGCGATGGAGTGATTGTATATCTCTTAAAGAAGACTATACGAGACCTCGTATTGATGAATAAATTTGAATTTTACAAAAAAAGTTGTGTTTACTTCATTAGACCGGGAACTTATCAGCCGATGTGTTAAATCGGTGCTTATCTCTTTATACTGTGGTAAAATATATTTTTTCATAGTATCTGTATTAAAGCCTTCCATTATTGATACTTTTTTAATATATATCAAATATAGCTGATACCTATATTTGTACAGTTAGTATGCGTTAAAATTGCACCAATTACCATCTTACTAGGAGTGACTAGAACTAAATTTAATTAAGCATCAATAATATTATGATAGTTTTTTTTTCAGTATTTTTCGTTTGGCCGTGCAAGGAAATTTAATTATTTTTAATTTTTTAGCATTTTATTCATTATTATATTTTATTTAAATTTTAAGCGACAAGAAATAAATAAAATACAAAAAAAAATCAAAAGTTGATACGTTTTTGGTTGGTTTTTTTTTTATTTCTCATAAATAAACAAATAAATGTTACTTTTATATTGTTTTGCTGTTTAGTTCTTAGAATATGTAGCTTATTTCTGTTTTAATTTCAGTTCGTAAGAGTAATAATAGAAGTTCGTGGGAGTAATAATAAATGTTAAAGATTATTAACAAAATAAAAGGTAAAAGTTTGATTTAAATTTTTTATTTCTAGAGAACTTTAATCATACTTGAAAATTTGCCATTAAAGCATTCCATGGTCTTGAAAGTAAAATTACTTTAATCAAAATAAAAGTTAATTTAGAGCTTGAAATTATATTTGAGTTAAAATTTTTTTTTTTAATTTTGCGAAAGAACGCTTTTGATACGCGAAAATAATTTTCAAAAAACAACGAAAACGAGAAAAGTTAATATTAAGGAATCTAATTTTCTTCCAGGTTACTGCTTAAAATATAAATTCGTTCCAGGCACATTTCGTCGTGTGCACAACTCCTCGCAATCACAGCTAGTTGTAGCGGTAATTCGTCGCGAGCTCAGTTTTTTGATGTTGTGACGAAATACACCTAATTACGGAGAAAAAACTCTTGCATTGTCTAAGAAAGAGAGAGGTAGGGAGAGAACTAATAATTATATATAAAATTGTGGCTATTCAGATATTACAAAATCATCTTAGGGGTCAAAAATACGAATCCATCGAAAAAAAAGGTATATTCATTCAGAGAAAGTATATTTTCGTGTCTGATTTCGTAACTTCAAATATTTAAATCAGGAACAATTCAACCAATTTCGCTTAAATTTTGTATTTTGCCATGTAAAATTACATTCTTTAAATGATGTAAAGATTTTTATACCTTACAATTCTTTATACCACAATTACAATTTCGACCATTTTCAAATAAAATAATTTAAAAATTATAAGTATTTATTGAAAGTTGGATTTTGCAAGGAATTTTCTAATTAATTTTATAATTGTGTGCAAAATTGTTTCAATTTACTTAAAAAGTTCTAGAGATTAAGGTGAAATAAGCAAAGAATAAAATTAACATCGAAGTGTCCAAACTGTGGAGTGCACTCCTGACGAAACTATGGGGAATGTATTTTCCAGATTGCTGATACACCTTATATTTTGGGAGACAAAAATTTGAATCCATCAAAAAAAAAAAAAAGTTTGTTTATTCAGAGAAAGAATGTATTTTTGTGCCTGATTTCGTCTGCGCTAATTAATTAGCATATTTGAGGTCATCCCTTTAAACCTTTATGATTGAGATCTAGAACGTGAGGATTTGATCATTAGATCAAAAGTTATTCAGGGTGGTCCGTTTCTTATTTTGCGCGCTGTACTTATGATTTTTTTTCGTCATACATCTACCAGTATTTTATAGACTTAACATAAAACGTAACTCCGTCAAAACCGTTATTGATTAATTAACATTATTTATTAATTTTTTTATTACAATTATTCTTTTATCAGTTTCCCATGTTTTGTATTTAAAAAATGCTAGGGATTTAAAAGCACGTCATTATTAAAGTAAATTAAAAAGTTATCAAAATATAAAGTTAAAGTTATGGAATAAAAGTTATTAAATTAAAGTTAGTAAATAAAAGTTATTAATGTTAGTAATATATGAACAAACTATCAGCTATTTAAATTAGTAACTTAGGGCAACTTTTTTTCAGTTAACAATAAATGGATTTCAATTTTATTCAAAATATCTTTGATGCATATTTTAACTTTTAATTTAATACGAGAATTCTTAAAGAGAATTTTTAAATTTTTTTTGCCGAAGGAATGCAATTAAAAATTAACTCATAATAAAAAGGATTAGCGCGAAATCAAGAACTAAACACTTTGAATAACTTTTTATTAAGTACTCGGACTTAAGTTTATTGGATTTGATAATCGAATCTTAAATTTGCTAATTAATATTAAGCATGTGATAAATTATGGAATCAGACACAAAAAAGTATTTTCTCTGAATCAACAAACATTAAATTTTGTTAGATTCGAAATTCTGTTGTTGTTGTTCATTTACGTCGCACTAGAGCTGCACAATGGGCTATTGGCGACGGCCTGGGAAGCATCCCTGAGAATGATCCGAAGACATGCCATCACAATTTTGATCCTCTGCAGAGGCGATGGCACCCCCGCTTCGGTAGCCAGACGACCTGCACGCGAAGTCGAGCACTTTACGGTAAAACAGTTTAACGAGGACCAATACCGCACACCCTCGATCCCTACGCAGGCTGATCCAAGTGGTCACCCACCAGCACACTGACTGCTGCCAGTGATGCTTGACTTCGGTGATCTGCTGGGAACCGCGTCTTAACGACCAGTCCACTGCGGGAATCGGAATTCTGACCCTCAAAATATGGATGCAAATAGCAATCCTGAAAATATTGTAGTAATAGTTTAGCCTAAAAATTGAACCCCTTAAAGTTAATTTCCCTTTTTTGCGCAGTTCACTTTAATCTCGAAAATTTTTTAAACTAATCAAAATATCTTTATAAGCAAACATAAAATTTATTATTCCCCTTAGATAAACCCATTTAAATTCCATTATATTTTATTTTATTTATTAATAATCGAAACTTTTTTGTATTTTAATGAATACGAATTTTTGAACCATTTTAAAGTACGCAATTTAAAATTACAAAATTTGAAGGAAATCGGTCGAATAGTTTCCGAGTTAACAAATTTTAAAAAGTCGTATGTTTAAAACTTAATTTCTTGAGAACTATTCCACCAATTGCGTTAAAATTTTGTATTCTGCCATTTAAAATTACGCACTTTAAAATGGATCACCTTAAAACACAAATTATCTTTGACTATTATTAGATAAAATAATAAATAATAATAATCATTATTTCACATGGAATTATATTCGTTTAAATGAATTTTGTAATTGTGTGTGAATTTTTTTTTACTCGCTAATAAAGTTCTCGAAATATAGCGAAATACGCAAAAAGTGAAATTAACACGTAGGGGTACAAACTTTCAGACGCTTTTCAACTTAAAGTATTCAGATTGCAGTTTTCCTCCTCCCCCCCTCATATTTCCAGGTTCAAAATTCTTAATCGGTCAGGGAAAAATATATGCTTATTACGAGAAATTACTTTTTTGTGTCTAATTTTATAACTTAAAATATAATAAAACTTAATTTATTAGCATTTTAAGGTTAAGTCCACGAACTATTAAGATTAAGTACGTGAAATTCCGATCATTAAGTTAGATCAGAAGTTATTTCAGTTGTTTACTTTTTATTTTGCTCGTAGTATATGACCTCTCTAGATCATGAGATATCCATTTCTTTAAAATAAAATTAAACTCAGATTACATTATAAAATATGTTAACCTTAACTTTGAAACCTTAATTTTGAAAGCACCTTACCATATTTTTACCATATTATACCTTACCAAATTAAAGTGAAAGTACCTTTCACCTTAATTTTGAAAGTAATAAGTTGTTTGCATCGGCAAGTATTAGTAATTTGAAATTAAAATACTCAATTGATAATCAATTAATTAAAGTGACTTGCACTATGATAATTAAGAATCCCATAATATTATAAAAACATTTTTAATAATCTATAAATAGGAAGGGGAACACTCTTATTAAAAATAAATTGCAACGCCTGCAAGGAATCTCCGAATTCTTATTTAAAGCCATTATTGAAAAATATGAATGTTTTTAAAATCATACTCGGTAAGGAAATTAAAAAAAAAGAAGCACACACACACCAAGTCAAGTCACACTCAGAATTGTACTAAGTTCTAAATGTTCAATGCTCAAATGTTCGCGGATGATGTTGGCTTAAGAAAATATCAAAGAGACTCATTTCATTAGCCCTCCAACTTTTCTGTAACAAGAACCACCACCAAGAACACTGTTAACAATTTCTCTGAAAATGGTTAAATAACAAATTACTTAATTATTATTTTACCACATTCAAACAAAACAGTCAAATAACCATAAATAAGATGGTATTAAAACTGTTAATTATGAGAAAAACCATTTATTAACAGCTTTCACCCAATACGGTTAAGCAACCATAATTTTATCACACCAACTAGCCTCATCTAATGAAGTCACATAATTCCTACAAGCTGGGTACTTATTATGACCGAGAGGGCTAATCTGTCAATCTCATGATCGACAGAACAGGGGTTCGAATCCCAACGTTGTCGCTATAGCCTCCATTTATTCCTCAACACAGGAAAGGTTACAAGTGTTCTGCACTCCCCAAATTGTGACTTTAGACTATTAGAATACGATACACTTATTTACACATCGATGACAGCACCATATCCGGTTAAATTTCTTTTTTACAGTTTTGAAACCCTGCTAGTCGTAAATGGTTAAAAAAACGTATAGTTTGGAATTCACGGTTTTTTAATCATACTAGTTGTAAAACGGATTCAAAATCGTTTAGATAAAAATGTTCTTTACTGTAAATTTCACAGTTTGTTGGAAGGACAGACTGGCGCCGGATTGAAAATTCTAACAGCAAAGGGCCATTTTAAAAGTTTCAGGTATAGGGGAGCAATGAGTGGTCCCCTAAGATGCCTCAGAGATGAAAATGATACTTTGATACGTCAGTGTCTTAAATCAAGTTATTACAATTGTTTACACAAAGCTTGATTTAGTTTTGTATTTGAGAACTCAGCTGTCCAACGCCATTTCTTATATATATTGACAAGGTTGGTGGTCCCTTAGGAAAAAGTATTGGTCATTTCGTGATGAAAAAAAAACAACACTAAACTTTCTTTCGTTTTCTTTGCCGTGGAATAGAAGCAAAAATAAACCAATGGCAATTTAGCTTAGACCAGCAGTTCCCAATTTTTTTGTATCTGTTTACGGATTCCTAAACGGCCGAGCTTCTTTTTTTTCTCTTTTTTTTATGGAATCTTGACTGTTTGAATCGGACTTCGTTTCTTTTTGAGGAAAGAAAAGCAGGATTAGCAGCTGTGAATGTGCTAGAAAAAAAGAAAAATAAATAATATGGAAATAATTATAGTGAAGTATGAAATTTATTAATAGCTTTATCAATATAGTTTTAAAATTAAGTTTTACATTATGCAGTTGAATTCATAGGTTTGAAGCGGCTTTCTGTCCAGTAGTTTTTGGCGCACGTGTAAGCCAAATAGAATAAAATAGGCAGAATTATAGTTCTTGAAAAATATTTCTTTTTAACTGTAAGAATAGTTATCGGGGGGAAAATAATTCTTTATTCTTGCATTTGGTTATTTTATTGTGAATTTCAACTTTCGATGAGAAATACGTTTGAATGAATGAGATGAGAAATAATTATGGAACTTTTTGTTTTAAATTTTGTCATTTCTTTTTTCATAGAATAATTTCATAAAAGTAAACGAAATGTTAAACAAATTGCTTTGGGTTATATGGTCTATTAAAGGTTGCAAAAATAATTATTGGTTAAAATATTAATAAAAAAAAAGCCAAACTTACCAAACTCTCGGGTTTGAAGGAACATCTTTCAGGGATCGCTGGTTTAGACCATGAACTTGTGTAAGAGCTTATAAAAAATAAAAGTGTGTCAAGAAGTTTTCTTCCTAGGAATAATTTCTTTCTATAAAAATGTCTCACAACAAATTGTGTACGATGAGTTTGCGCAATACCGTATTTTAGATAGGTTACGAATCTTTTATCAGATCTGTAATATCGTGTGCTTAGCATAATCTACGATATCGTGAGAATAGGAGATTGCTCTGCCAGGTGAACATGCAAACTTCGTCAGATAGAAAAGTAATTGTCAAAACCTGAAGGAAATAATATGATGAGTTAATTGAAGCGATGAAAAACAGAAAAAATAATAATTGTGCAAAAATGAATTCCTTAAGTGAGAAACTTTCCGATTGACAGGATATAGATATAAATTTCGGCTTATGAGTTATAGCAACTAGATTTAACTTTAATCTTCAATTATGAACTAGTATGATTTTCTTTTACTTCTGGTTTTTGCAACATTGGTGACAAGAGTATCAGAGAGTACTTTGTAATTTGTAACGACTTTGTACTATTTTTTTAATTGCAACCTATTGTAGGTTTCGATTTTATAACTTTAAAGGTAAGTTGCTCTTCTTTTTATCAAAACCGTTGTCATTTTTTCGTCACGAATTCTAATTTTATCACCAGAATCACTAATCACTGCGAACAGACGGTTGTTAAAAAAATATCATACATTAAAGTTTGCGTATTCGAAATATTTTTAGATTTAAAAAAAAGTTTTTGTTGGAGAAAAAAAAGTAAACATAAACCATTGGATGTCTGGTTCTACTTTGTCGGCTTTATCTTTTGTAATATCGACTGGATGCTTCTTCAGATGTTTTTGCCCTTTTAATTATAGAATTACTATTATTATTGGTTACCTTACATTTGTTATTCAAAACCTTTGAAGTTATTTAGACGTTGTAAAAATTTTAAATATCTAAATTAAGAAACGTTTTGGCAATTATTAATTTACCAAATGAACGACATTCTTCAATAACTTTTTTCAAACTGCTAATTTAGTTACTAAATTTAACGCAATTTAAATCAAGAATACAAATCTGAAAAGATGGAAAACCCAGCTAAATTCACAAATCAAGAGGTTACTACAATGGTAAGGGTAATGCAATGCTTTTCTTAGTCTTGTTATTCCTAATTTATTCCTTATTTATTTTTAATTTCTAATCTAGATGGCATACAACTTGTATTTTCATGACAAGCAAAAAGTTAAATTAAAATACTTTAAATCATTTTCATTGAATTAAAATATCTGTAATATAATTAATAATAGAAAAATTAAAAATAGTTTTTTCAAAAGTATTCTCTCGTTTCTATTAACAATAATGGTTGAAATAAAACAAAAGTTCACGATGTACAATAAAATGCACAATGCATCAGAAGCTTAAAACAATCTATTAAATACTTATGATCACTTAAAGGAAGAATTAAAACGAGCATGTCTTTAATTATAGAAAAAAAATTAAATAAAAAGAAATTCTAAGATTAAGAATGAAATGAATAACACATCAAAAACATAAGGTATACTATTCGTTACTAATGATCACTAATGAGAAATTGAAATAGACATGATTTCAATTCTACTAAGTATAATATTTAAAATCGTTTGATGCAGAATAAAATAAATAATACATCATAACTATGAGACCCTCTATATTTTACTTATGATCAGTATTTGAAAAAATAAAATTTGCAGAATTTTAATTTCATGAGAAGTAAACTGTAAATGCATAATGAAAATAAATGAATGATGAATAATGAAATAAATCTGAATCATGAGACTGATCTGTAATGAAAGAATTAAAACGAGCATGATTTCAAATCTATAAAAAGTAATTTTTTAAATAAAAAGAAATGTGTAGAATGAAATGGATAAGGCGTCAAAAGCATGAAACACACTATTTATTACTTATGTATTGAGAAATCTAAAACAAGAATTATTTCAACTCTAAGAAAATTAATTTGTAAAATTAAAAAAAAAGTGCATGGTGAAGAATGAAATGAGTTTGAGAAAATCAGGAGCATGAGACATTATCTCTCATGATCTGTTATGGATTGATTACTTATGGAAGAAATAAAATAATCATTGTTTCAACTCCATAAAAAACTGTTTTTGAAATAAAAAATATGTCAGATAAAGAATGAAATGCAAAAGGTACTAAAAGAGCTGTTCTCAAATGGTAAGTCGATTTTTAAAATTTTTGCTATAATTTAAAACTGTCCAATAGAATTTAATTTAAATTGAATTTGCAGTCAATTATTTTTAAAAAACATTACTTCCTTTATACATTTTTAAAAAAAATATTTTTTCCAAAACTCTCTATTTCAAAACTGTTCAATAGAATTTAAGTTGAATTTTCAGTCTGATTCTATAGCAAAAATTTTTTGCGCCCTTAAATTTAAAACAAAAATTTTTTTAATAAGATATTACTTTTTTCATAAATTTTTTAAAAATATTTTTTTCACAAACCTCTCTTTACTAACTTTGAATTCGAGAGCTATATTTGTTGTGGTCTAAATTAGTTTGAACTTAGTAATTTGATTTAAAAATTCTTTATTGACAAGATACTAAATTTTCTGTGACTTAATAATACCCTAAAAAATAAATAATTTGAAAATTAATTAAATTCATAAGTGAGAAAATTAATAAAACTTAATTATTTTTACTTTATCTTCGTAATCAGTGAAAATTTACTATTTGATATACATAGGCACAGGCATCATCAAGGCCTTGTGAACACCAATCAGATTGTTGTATTAAGGAGGAATGTTGTGCTGAACGTATATTTCATGATGAAGCTTACTGCCATAAAAGGCGACAACTTGCTAAGCCTATTTCATTTTGTGCGTGTATAATGCTAACTCCTATTTACGTAGCTTTACCATATCGCTAACTTATTCACATGCTGATTTACCGTAAAAACCTTCCATAATATAATTAGAATAATAATTAGAATCCTTATAAAAGCAAAGAAAAATACGCACATTGAAAAATGCAAATAAATATTTAAACGAGAGAAACAAAATCTGATAATCACAGTTGTGGAAGGTACATGTGCAAAACACCAAAATCTGTTTAAATGCGAGAAGAATAAGAGAGGAATTTAAAAAAAAAAAGAATGCTTGAGCACCTCTAAGTTTCAATATGCAATCGTACAAGTATTGATGTTCTGTACCAATAATATACTAACTTTGAAATTTGAACCTAAATGATGATTTATAAAATGAACTTAATCTCTCGGCTCGAACAAAAGGTTAACATTAACATATGCTGGTGCACTACTTAAAATTAGAACAAACAGTAATAAGCGAGTAAAAAAGAAGCCAAGTCAGGGATGCCAGAAATCGAGAGCCTACTAAATCTAGCAACCATGTCACCTTTTTCAACAATACATCAATGAATAACTATAAAAAATTGCTACTTCTGACTCTTCAGAATTACTTAATTTCATTAATATCTTATTAAATACAGCAGGTTTGAGCTCAGAAATTATGTTATTTATTCCTTTTATTAAAAACATAATTATCTGTTTGAAAACATCGCCAAGCAGAATAAGCTGCATACTTTCTACCCTTGAAATAGAGCAGGTCAAGAGCTAGAGATTGTTGTTGTTTACATTTATATCGAAAACACCATCCATATAATATGAACAATGAATCACAATTTTTACTTGCAGTTCTAGGGTATCGTACATAAAAAGGAAAACAACACTCTTTTCCTTCCTCTCTTCTTTAATGGGCAAATAGATCAAAATAGATCTAATACATCAATAAGATATTAAGTAAACATCGAATTTATTACGTAAACAAAATTCTTTTCTGTGGGGAAAAACGTGTGCCCTCTACCGAAAAATATGCGAAACCGCGATTGATCCGAATTCATAAGATCAACAGTTCGCTCACCTTCCCATGACTTATCGGCTACTACTAAGGAATGATTCCTAAGAGTGTCAGTGAAATCAATTACTTCATACGAATAATATTACTTCAAAAATTAAAATAAGCAAAAAGTATACCTAAGCCTCATAATTTTACATAATTCAATTTTATAAAAAAAGTTTTTTGGCAACAATTTTTTATCAGAAAATTTTAAGTTTCAATAAAAATCATTATTTAGAAACTAAAAAGCGTAAGATATGCTTACGAACAGTCACCGTGTGGCAGATAATGCTTACGAAACAAAAAAAAAAAAAACCATTCTAAAAATTCCACGCATTATAATATAAAACTTTCATGTTTCTTGTTTTATTCATAATCGGACGTAGACAACCATTCTATAGAAAATTATCATCAAATAAGAAAAAAAAATTATTTACAAGTAAAATTTTTTATTTTTTGAATTATAACACTGACTTGCTTTATAAATCCGGAGAATTCCAAAGTGATATGTTCTTCATTGGAAAACTTTATTCTCAAATAATATATACACAGATTATCCCTTCATTACTTTAAGGTGACATACCACACATTAAAATTTTATAATTGCGAAATCTCGATATGAATTTCAATATGTAACTTAAAAACAGAATAGCTGAATTCCTGATACTTACGTACTAACGCCACAGCAGCAGAAGTTGCTCTAATGCACCAATAAAGAGCAATCCTGTTGTTCGCACACAGTTATCTTTTGGATTTCTTGTTGTCTTGATTTTTGACGCCATTTTTTAGTGTTACGAAAATGCGTCTTTGGTATTTGCCAAACGCAGAACAAGATGTAATTTTATTTTTTTAGGAGCGAAATATTTTACCAAAAAAACGAACATTTACTGATTTCCATTACATGAAACTTTATCTTGGTAAACGTACGTTTTGGAAATGTTATTTCATTTGGAATCTTATTCATTAGAGTTCATATGGCGACAGCATCAGGTGAAAGAAAATAGAGATTATTTTGAATCTATGTTAAATTCTATATCGGCCCATTTTCCACCGAAATCCGATTGACTCCTTTGATTTTAAAAAAGTGTCTTGAATTTTGAAAGTGTTTTGATTTTAAATGAAGTGTTTTATTTTACGATTTGTCGCAAAATTTCAGGCGTAGATTGGTGGCATTTAAAAACCGCCAAACCAGTAGCTGCGGTAGCGTTAATACGTAAGTACCGAATTTTTATTCCATACTTTTCTGAATCATATAACTTCAAACATTAGAATATGCAAGAAGTATACATAAACACATAATGTTATACCATCTAATTTTTCAAAATAAGTATTTTGACAACAATTTTTATCAAAAAATTATGAACTAAAAAACGTAAAATAAAGAATTCTGAGGATAAAAAACGAATTTAAAAATTCCTCATATTGAAATAAAAAACTTCCATATTGTTTCCTTTTTTTATTCTTATAGTTCTTAATGAGACATAAAAGACCATTCTGTAGAGAACCACATCAAATAAGAAAAAATTTTTATTTGCCAGCAAATTTTTTATTATTAAAGTCATAACACTCACCTGCTTAATAAATCCGGAGAATTCCAAATAAAATGTATCCATATTCGCACATTTAGTAACTATTAAAACTGTATCAATTACCATAATGCCAGGAGGGACTAATACTAAAATTAATTTAGCATCTTTAGCATCAATAATAAATGTGGTAATTTTTTTGGTCTTTTTCAGCTGGAGACAAGGAATTTTAAGCTAAATGCTTTTGTTAAATTTAATTTTAAGTGCATAAAAAATAAATTTAATTAAAAATAAAATAAAACGTTGGGGCATGTCTTCAATTACTGGTGACTTTTAGCTTGCGTTCGCCTAACCAGAATATTTTTTTCATTACTCCTAAACGAATAAGTGCCTATTCTCTGCTTTAAGTTGTTGGAGTATATAGCGAATTTTTTTTTTTTGAATTTCAGTTAGTACTTATTACCAAAATTAAGCATCACTGGCATTAAAAATAGTTTAACAATTTTTTACGCTTGTCTTAACCGAATTAGTCCCCCTTCTCTATTAATTTTGTTTTAACATAGCTTATTTTTAGTTTCGATTAGTAGTTTTTACCAAAACTATTCAAGCATCAAGAGCATCGTTAATAATATTACGAATTTTTACGTTTTTCAAGTACGATTTAGTAAATTTTCTATATTAATTTTGCTTTAGAGCATATATTTCCATTATTTTATTTGGTACTTATTACTAAAATTAAATAATCATCATTGGCATCTATAATAGTTTGATATTTTAAATGATTTAGTACGATTTATTAATAATTTTTTTTCAGTATACAGCTAATTTTAGTCCTTTTCCATTTCTCCACGTAGTCGATAACGTTGTTAATGCGATTCTCTTATGTGACACATTCTATATTCTTACACAAGGATTCTTTCACTAAGGTTTCAATTCCTTCACTATATATTTCTTACTTAACACAAAGACAGACATGAAGCCATGTAGGACATAAACAAAGTAATTATGCATCGAAGTTGCCAGGTATACAAAACAAAAATATATTAAGGTTGCATTAAAATGCAAATAATAAATCTGTGTTAAATAAAAGAGGTAGACGAGAAAGTATTACACTTCATTAAATTCGATGTGTGATATGGCATGAATGAGATGAGAAATAATTATGGATGTTTTTGTCTTAAAATTTTTTGTCCTTTCTTTTTTCATAGAATAATTTCATAAAATTAAATGAACCGTTAAACAAATTGGTTTGGACTATTAAAGGTTTCAAAAATAATTAATGGTTCTAATATTAAAAAAAGCCTAACTCACTGAACCCTCGGATTATGCGGAATATCTTTTGAGAACCGCTAGTTTAAGTCATGATTTTCAGTAAGAGCTTATAAAGAATGAAAATGTGTCAAGAAATTTTTTCCTATGAATAATTTCTTTCTATAAAATTGTCCCACAACAAATTGTATGTGTTGACTTTACGCTTTACCTTATCTTAGATAGGTTACAAATATTTTATTAATTTTATAATATCGTGAGACTAGGAGATTGTTCTGCCAGGTGAACATACAAACTTCGCCAGATAGAAAAGTATTTGTCTGAACCTGAAGGAAATAATATGATGAGTTAATTGAATCGATACAAAACAGAAAAAAAATTATTATGCGAAATTGAATTCTTAAAGTAAGCAGCTTTCTGATTGAGATCTGATACATATAAATTTCGGCTTATGAGTTAAAGGAACTAGATTTAACTTACATCTTCAATTATGAACAAGTGTGCTTTTCTTTTGTTTCTGGGTGTTGCAGCAATGGTGACTAGAGTATCGGTGAGTATTTTGTAATTTGTAACGATTTTGGACGATTTTTTTTACGTTCACTTGTAGAACTCAACGATATTATATTATATTATATTATATTAGAATGCAACCTATGGTAGGTTTCGATTTTAGGACTTTAAAGGTCAGTTGCTCTTCTTTTCATCAAAACTGTTGTCATTTTTTCAACGAATTCTAATTTCATCTTCAGAATCACTGCAAACAGACAGTTGTTAAAAAATTTATCATATATTAAAGTTTGCGTATCCGAAATATTTTTAATTTCGAGAAATATAGTCTTTGTAGGAGAAGAAAAAAAACTAAACATAAGCCATCCGATGTCTGTTTCTACTTTGTTAACTTTATCTTTTATAATATCGATTAGATGCTTCTTCAGATGTTTTTTCCCTTTTAATTATAGAATTACTATTATTATCGATTACCTTACATTTGCAAATACTTGTTACTCAAAAATTTTGAAATTATTTAGACGTTGTAAAAATTTGAAATATCTAAATTAAGAAATGTTTTGGCAATCATCAATTTACCGAGACAATGACTTCCTTCAGTAACTTTCCTACAAATATTTTAAAACTGCTAATTTAGTTACTAAATTTAATGCAATTTGAATCAAGAATACAAATCTACTAAGATGGAAAATTCAGCTAAATCCAAAAATCAAGAGGTTTTTACAATGGTAAGGGTAATGCAATGCCTTTCTTAGTCTTGTTATTCCTAATTTTCTCCTAATTTATTAGTAATTTATTCCTTGTTTCTAATCTAGATGGCATACAACTTGTATTTTCATGACAAAATTAAATTGAAATACTTTAAATCATTGTTTCTCAACGGAGGCGATGCAGCCCTCTTCAAGGCGTTGGGAGTATACTGAGGGGCGGTGAACTTGTTTTGGGCGGTAGGGGGGCGATGAGCATGTTTTGCCATTCAAATTTAATTTTAAAACTTCCAAATAAAATTATTAAATTACATTTTTTTAATAAATAAAATTAATCTAAAATTAATATTAAAGAAAAAAGATTAAATTAATATAATAAATTAAGATTATCCGATACACCTTTTGTATCACCAATAAAACGAACTTATGCGACACCTGTTCTCCGTTCCGAACCAACACAGCGCAGCGCATGAGTTAGTAGTTTTCGCCTCTGATTTATTCAAGCTATTTGGCGAAGGGCTATGACTCATTCAAGCCATTTG
Organism: Parasteatoda tepidariorum; assembly: GCF_043381705.1. Taxonomy (NCBI): domain Eukaryota; kingdom Metazoa; phylum Arthropoda; class Arachnida; order Araneae; family Theridiidae; genus Parasteatoda; species Parasteatoda tepidariorum. Next base: position 76,221,950 of record NC_092208.1, read on the forward strand.
GCGGAAATCGAAGTGCATGAGTTTTCGATATGAATGTTTCATTTGACCCGTGTTTCTTATGATGATTTTCGTTACCTTCCTTACAGTTTTTTCCCCGGTTTCGATTCGATCTCATTGTTTATTTGGCCAGTTATGTGCGTGAATTAGTTCTTTACCATAAATTATTTATTAATTTGGAGAAATAGTTGATTTTATTTCATCTTTTGTGTTTTGCTGCCATCAACAATGTCGGTTAAAAAAAGAAGTGTCATCAATACCGTGCCACGTACTTGAAGTTTACTTTGTGGCAAAGTTTTATCTAATGAGACAATGAAATCTTTCCGTTAGCAGGAGCATTTGCAAAAAACTCATCCTGAGAAACAAAATAAAAATTTGTAATTTTTCACGAATATCAAAGACAAGTTTCTGAAGGAACCTTCGGTCTCAGGGTTGCTAGCAATCTCATCACAAAAATGCGACGATTGTTTGATAGCTTCTTATAATATATCAAAATTTATTGCTAATTCTGAGAAAGCTCATATCAGAGGCTCAAAGTTGATACTGCCGGTTGTCAAGGAAGTTTTAGAAACTATTTTACACCATCCAAACACATCCAATGTAATCAAAAATATAACATTAAGAAACGATACAGGGCTGGGACGAAATGGTGAAATGGCTGAAAACGTTGAAGTTTATTTATGCAAACTTTTGATATCCAACGAATTTTCCCTTCAAGTCGATGAATCAAACTTGCCATGCAATGTAGGCTTTACAGTAGGCGTATGTCCGGTTTGTGAAGGTAGGAAAAAGTATTCAAGAGATGCTTTTGTAAGAAGATTGATTGAAGATCCCAAAGGTCAATCTATTTTTAATACTGTCCAAGATTATTTAATGTCGATTGCCACTGATGGATTGCTCCTGCAACGGTGGGTCGATATCGTGGGTTTATCGCCATTTTGGAAAGGGAAATACCAAATATTTTAGCTGTTCACTGCGTGATTCATAGACAGTATTTAGTAGGAAAAAATCTTAGTGATCGCTTGCATCAGTTATTGCAATATGTCATATTTGCTGTCAACAAATTTTACAGTAATGCTCTCAACAATTGATTATTCGGACAACCATGTATGATGAAATATTCTATCGCTTGCTACTGCACACTGAGATTCTCTGACATTCCAAAGGCGCCTATCTCAATAGGTTTTGGAATCTTTTCGACTCTACGTTTGAGTTCCTCTAAATCAGATGAAGCTCTCAGAGACAGATTGCTAGAATTTAAGAAAGACTTTGGCGGATTTATTTGTAAAATTTAATGGCATTAATTTACAAGTTCAAGGCGACGAGCTCAATTTGATCCCTACAAAATCAGTCATTTATGCCTTCCTGAAAAAACTCATTGTGTGGAAGCATAATTTTGGTTGAAATGAGTTCAGCCAAACAGGTGAAATTCGCTCTATTCGTTTTGATGATGCACAAGAATATTGTCAACACCTTGACTTTTTGAACTTGAACTTTTCTGACGATTTTAAAGATGTTTTGTTCCCTGGAAGTACCTCAATGGGTTATTGGGTCATGAACCCTTTTGTGAATATTGAAACAGCAGTCGTTCTGATTTTTGAGGAATTGGTCAAACTTTCAACTAATGAAACTAATGAAGTGGTGATCGTCTCACAGAATTTTGACTTCAAGGTATCATCAGTCGCCTCAACACTGGACTGCTGACTATCGTTAACAAAAATTTTATATGCCTTCCCTTCCTTTTACCTTGTGGAACGTGGATTCAGTGTTGTTACCGATCTTGTCACAAGAAAAGAGAAATGAATTCGAAATTAAACAACAAGGGACTTGCGTCTTCACCTCACTAAAAGTATTGATTCGAACGTTAAGAAACTAATGTTTCGTTGATACTACTTTTTAGTGTAAAAAATTATTTTGGGTGTTCTTTTAATTGGTTAATTCATTCTTTTTAAGTATAGGTTTCATTGTATTTTTTTTTCATTACCTTATTTATTTTAATTATAACAAATATACTGCGATTACCTGCCGTGAGAAAAGTATCGAGTTAATGTACACATTATTTTTTTAAAAACCAAACAAATTTAACTCTTAATAAATAGCTTAATGTTGTCTCGTATAATTCAGCACTCCTCGCTCCCTCACCATGCTCTAAATAACTGGATTTTCACAAAGGGAGGAATTGAAATGTTTTTTGCTTCTTAAGGGGGCGGCAACGCTCAAAAGGTTGAGAATCTATGCTTTAAATCATTTACATTGCATACAAATAACCGTAATATAATTAATAATAGAAAATTTAAAATAATTTTTTAAAAAGTATTCTCACGTTTCTATTGACAATACTGATTGAAATAAAAAAATGCATGTTGTAGAATAAAACGCACAATGCATCAGAATCTTAAAACATTCTATTACATACTTATGTAATAGAATGTTTTAAGCTTCGTAAGTAAAGGAATAATTAAAACGAGCATGTCTTTGACTCTATGAAAAAATAATTTGTAAAATAAAAAGAAATTCTAAGATTAAGAATGAAATGAATAACACCTCAAAAACATAAGGCATACTATTCATTACCAATCATCACTAATGAGAAATTAAGATAGGAGCGATTTCAATTCTACAAAGTATAATACTTTTTTTTGAAAAAAATGCTTGATGTAGAATGAAATGAATAAGACATCATTAGCTGGAGATACTTTATTTTTTACTTATGACCAATATTGGAAAAAATTAAATTTGCAGAATTTTAATTTCATGAAAGAAACTGCAAATGCACAATTAAAATCTATGCATGATGAAGAATGAAATAAATGAGAAGCATGAGGATGATATGAATCGAAAGAATTGAAATGAGCATGATTTCAAATCTATAAAACGATAAAATGAAATATGTAGAATGAAGTAGATAAGGCGTCAAAAGCATGAAACGCACTATTTATTACTTATGTATTGAAAAAACTGAAACACGAATTATTTCAACTCTCAGAAAATTAATTTTTGAAATAGAAAAAAAAAATGCACGAATGAAAAGAATTTGAGAAAATCATGAGCATGAGACATTATCTCTTATGATCTGTTATGAATTGGTTATTTATACAAGAAATAAGATAATCATTATTCCAACTCCATAAAAAACAGTTTTTACAATAAAAACTATATCAGATAAAGAATGAAAAGCACAACGTATTACAAGAGCTGTTCTCAAATGGTAAGCGATTTTTGAAATTTTTGCTATAATTTGAAACAGTCCAATAGAATTTAATTTAAATTGAATTTACAGTCAGATTTGATGGCCAAAATTATTTATACCATTAAATTTTTTTTTGCAAAAATTATTTTTAAAAAATATTACTTGTCTTATATATTTTTTAATAATATTTTTTCCAAAACTCTCGAATTCAAAACTGTTCCAAATTTTGTTACGCATTTAAATTTAAAAAAAAATATTTTCTTTTAAAAAAATATTACTTCTTTCATACATTTTTTAAAAATATTTTTTTTACAAAACTCTCTACATTAACTTTGAATTCGAGAACTATATTTGTTGTCTAAATTTGTTGTCTATTCTAAATTAGTTTGAACTTTGTAATTTGATTAAAGAAGTTTTTACTGACAAGACACTAAATTTTCTGTGACTTAACATGACCCTAAAAAATATATAATTCAAAAATAATTTAAAAACTAATTAAATGCATAAATGAATAGAAATTAATAATTCCTTTTACTTTACCTTCGTTATTAGAGAAAATTTAATATTTGATATACATAGGTACAGACATCATTAAGGCCTTGTCAACAACAATCAGATTGCAATATTAAGGAGGAATGTTGCGTTAATCGTAAAAATGAACTTTACTGCCAGAAAAGGCGACAACTTGGTAAGCTCATTTCATTTTGTCTTAATTGCAGACTACAATTTTTTTTGTGCGTATGTAATGCTAACTCCTATTATGTTAGCCTTACCGTATCGGTAACTTATTCATATACTGATTTACTGTAAGAACCGTCCTTAATATATATAGCTAGAAACCTTATAAAAACAAGGACAAATACGCACATTGAGAAATGCAAATAAATATTTAAACGAGCGAAACAAAATCTGATAATCACAGTTGTGAAAGGTGCATGAGCGAAACACCAAAATCTGTTTAAATGCGAGAAGAATAAGAAAGGAGTTAAAAAAAAGAATGCTTAAACACCTCCAAGTTTCATTATGCAATCGTACAAGTATTGATGTTCCTTCTTTCCTCTCTTCTTTAATGGGCAAATAGATCAAAATAGATCTAATACATCAATAAGGCATCAAATATAAACCGAATTTGTTACTTAAACAAAATTCTTTTCTAAGGGGAAAAACGTCTGCCCTCTACCAAAAAATATGTGAAACCGCAACCGATCCGAATTCATAAGATCAACAGTTCGCTCCCCTTCCCATGGCTTATCGGCTACTACTAAGGAATGATTCCTAAGAGTGTCAGTGAAAACGAGACACAGAAACTCACATACACACAGATAATTCATGCAGAACTGGATATCAAAGTACACAGAGTAAATATAACCTTCAACTATTTAGAGTTTGACAAACTATCTCTTTGAAAATAGTATGCATATGCACTGGTGTATGAAATTAAGAGAATTTGCAGACTTGGTCAATTATCTCTTGAACTACTCGACCGATTTTAATGAAATTTTATGTGTACATACATTGATACAACACAAATCAAATAACAATTCAACAATTACAATACACACATCTGGTGGTGCGTAACACCCGTTGGAGTCAAGTATGAAACAGCGGTTGCAGAATGGACAAAATAAAAAGAGCAAAAATGGGTCACGAGGGTGTATGGTCCCCTCTTACAGATATGCAGGCCTTGCAGAGGGGTTTCATACTTGAAATAAGGCAGTTTATTATTTCCCGTGGCAATTTCATATCTTTCGACTCAAACGAGTGTTGCGTACGATCATGAGAGTGTACGTACTACAATTGTGGAATGGTTATTTGTTTTGTATTGTATCAATGCATGTACATTTCAAATTTCATCAAAATCGGTCGAGTAGTTCTAGAGATAATAGACCAAGTCTGTAAATTCTCTCCATTTCTTACTTTAGGTGTATTATACTTAGTTTACAGAATTTATATACACGTTTTTTTTATTCTAAAGGTTTTACATTTTTACCGTTTGGGCTCAATAATTCCCATTAAACACCACAGGTATATTATAGCTGATTGATTAGAGAATAGATAAGGCCACTTCAATGAAATTATCATTAAGTACTCAAAACAGAAGTCCTCTCCCTTTCAGGAAATGGAAATCCTTAAATGTGTTAAGAGAAGGAAGTTAGCTCTCAAGGAATATTTGTCACAAATATTATTATTGCACTTCCGAAAGAACGGAAGTGTAATAATTAGACAGCGGATTATATGCACTAAAAAACGGACAAAATATGCATGCAAATATGACTAAAAAACTTGAATATATGCTCTTAAAACTAGAAATATGCATTTAAAATAGAAGTTAAAAGTTCAACTTATTTAAATACTACTACTTAATTTTTCCAACAAACACAGCTAAAACATTTTTTTGTTAAAAGGAAGAAAATCAAAATATTTCTTACTTGAATCTACACATTTCTGAAGAAAAAGCCTAAAACTGAAGTATGATAAATGAGAGAAGAAAAATCATCGCATTTTCCGGAAAGATTTTATTAAACTGAATAATTTTTGTTGCAATACACAACTAAGTGTTTTTCCAAATTTTCAAGGGTGAATTGATGTCGTCGGTCATCAAAGATCATTTTGAAAGCAGAAAATGACCTCTCCACGTCAACCGATGTTATTGGACAAAACTTGTACAATTTCGTACTCATTGGTTTTACTTTCTCTGGAAGTTCAGTTCCGTTTCCATTAAGAAAATCATTTATCTTCTTCACTGCTGCAAAACCCGAATTTTTGTTTTGAACGAAACACCATTTTTCTTTTACTTTCTTCCCAACTGAGTCTGGAAGAGCATTGATGCACTGTTGAATTTTTTCAATTTCGGATATGGCCTCAGCCAGGGGAAGACCTCGTGTTTCGAGCTTTGTTATTGCTCCACTTAAGAAAGAAAAGTGAGTGTCAATTATGGCCAAGTCCTTCTGCAAAGAGATATCCTGTAGTAATTCTTTTGTGACATAAACTGAAGAAGCACAGGAACTGTCAATTGCATCTACAACTGACTTTATTGCATCAAAATTATTAGCGTAAAAACGTGCAGCTTCAATCCATGTACCCCACCTAGTTATCACAGGCTGTGGAGGTAAGGGCAAATCAGGATACATTTCTTTATACAATTTTATGCGCACAGGTGCCTTGAGAAAAACTTTCTTGATACTAGAAATTAAATCATTCACAGAGGAGAATACTTCTCGAACAGTCTCAGCCAGTCTGTGAACAGCATGAGCCAAACATGTAATATGAAGCATTCTGGGATAAAAAATTTCCAGTGCTGCTGCAGATTTGACCATATACGGAGCGGCATCACTGACAAAAATCAAAACATCTTCAGAACCATCTCTATCAGGCCATAATAATCTGATAGAATCATTGACAAACCTTGCTATGGTTGAATGATTGACTTTTTCAAGGGCTTTGCTTGCTAGAAGATGTGGTCGAGTAGGAATATTATCCATTTTTCCACAAATAAAATGAGAAATATAGCGACCGCACTTATCTGTCGTCTCATCGACTTCAATCCATATAGGGCCATCTCCAATATCTCGTCGAATATCATCCAGTTCTTCATTATATATCGGTTGAAAGTAGTTCTTTCTTAAAGTCGATTTATCGGGAATGATCTAATTGGTACAATATTTTTTTAAAAAACTGTCTTAAGTTTGGATTATTTAACTTTTTAAAAGGAATATTGCTGCTTACTAAGGCTTTGCATAAATCACTAGAAAAATCACTTTCCTTTTTAGCTGCTTGAACAGGAATAGTTAATAAACTTGGAACAAATCCTTTTGTATTCTGCTTTTTCTTCGCGGAGTGAGCATTAGTTTTTATATGTTGATCGATTTGGTACTTTTTTTTTCACAGGAAATGTGTTTTTGACAAATCACACAAAATACTATTTCCCCATCGGTCGTAAAGTCCTTCCCATAGTCCGAAATCCATGTCTTCATTAAGTTTGGTTTAGTCGACTTAATTTTTGGCATATTATAAAATTCAGCAGTCAAAAATCACGTTCGAAGCTTCATTAACTACGTATTCAACTGATGGATGTCGAAACTGTCTATCTATCGGATGGACTATCGAAATATGTTAGAATAGCAGCTCTCTCCGAAAATGTATTCACTCCACCTTTTAACTAATCAATTACAGGAAAGGGAGGTCATTTTCTACCTAACACAGAAGCCTTATTTTCCCCACACAAATTGACATTTATTCCAGGAAAAGACATCCTTTCATAGAATATCTGACCATCCCTTTCTGAGGTTTCTATGACGAATGTCTGTTTGGGTGTGCCCTTTGTACCCCCCTTCTCGACACACACCTCATTTCTACATCTTTTTCACGTGATTGCAATCACCCCCATCAACATCAATCCAGCTGATCCTTTCAGGTGATAAAGAATGACAAAACAAAATTTAAAGCGTTCCTTATGCTAACATAAAAAGAATAGTGATATGGTTTTAGGAGGGAAAAGCCATAAAATGCTGAAAATATGCAGTTATAAGAGCAAATATACCTTTTTTTGCATTTATATGCACAAATGGCAAAAAGTGCTAAAATATGCAATTGCATATGCACGTATGCAATTGCATATTATCCGCTGTCTAGTAATAATAGAACGGACGTGCTAGTCCCAGCGTTGACACCGTAATATTTTTTTCATTCCTTTCAACGCAAGAAAAGTTTATAGTATCCCACTCTCCCCAGTTTGTGACCATGGACTATTCGAATACAATACTCTTATTAACGCATAGATGGCAGAACCATAAAGATATTCACCACATAAGAGTATAGTATTTCCCACCTCAGGTGAAACAACCAGATTAACTGATTGAGCCACATTCCACGTTTCATTTCTGTTGATGTAATGAAATTCAGAGATTAGTGGATCGGAGAAAGACATGTTTATTAGAACACAGAGAGTTACACAGTTGCAACATGCACTGGGATAGGAGAAATAGGAAAGAACATCGGATAAAGAAAGTTACTGGTATTTATAGCCTTCTTGGACTCAAAAGTTAACGGCCAAGCATAACATTCTGATAACATGCGGACGTAGAAGAAAACTGATCCAAATAAATGCGATTACAGTTTTTTCTCAACACCCGCCCTTAATCGCACAATACATAAATGCAATTAATATATAACATTATAAAGAGGCAAAATTTCTGACAGTCTTACTCTAAGCAAAGATTTTGTTAACGTATCAGCAATCTGAAAATTAGTTGGTATATAATTAACTTTAATATCATTCTCAGTGATAGCATTTCGAATGTATTTCAATTTGATATTAATATGTTTTAGCCTGCCATGAGAATTTTCATTGGTTACACATTTAATACAAGATTGATTATCTTCGAAAATGATAATATTATCAACCTTAATAATTTCATTTATAAAGTTTGTTAGTGGTAACAAATCTTGAACACCTTTGCATAAAGCAAGTAC
>NC_092208.1:76230915-76297964 GCF_043381705.1 Parasteatoda tepidariorum
CGTTGCCTCCTAATCTGCACCGATCTCTCACTTAAATGATGACATTTAGGTTTTTTATGGCATTTTTTCTTCAACTTTTGTTTTAGTTGATAGCTTACAACTTGCTGACTCACGTTAAGAGCTTTAGTCATGCTTGCCTGTGTTGGTGGATCTGGTTTTGATGTCATCTTATCAAGCTTCTGCAAATCTGATTTCTTCAATTTGCTTGGCCGTTCGCTTCTTTTTGGTTTTGTATTATTTTACATCGATCCGAGTTTTGAATTCTTGATGCGACTGATATGGCTGAGTGAAATCGCAATACCTTTCTTTTTAAAATGGGTTTGTATAATCCTGTGGCTCCATCGAAGTTCTAAAAATGCTTGTACTTGACCAATTAGCTTTATGTCAAATTTCTTCATAGGCATTTTTGTGATTTTATGAAATAATATTGCAACTGAAAGTCTAATAGCAGAGCTTTAGATCAGTATGCTATATATGTGAAAAGGTTTTAAAACTTTAGTGGTAGATAACCACAAAAGTGATCCCTATACTTTTTTGTTACCCTGTACTTCTGCCTCTGTTGAAGAAAGTGCTATACAATTTTTTTTTATTACAATGACACAAAATAGGATTATTACAATACATAATTACATGACCAGTTATAGATTTTCTATCTCTTGGATTTGATCCCCAATCTGCAAATTAGATTCTTTTGTAAAGTTTCTTTTATACTCAATTTTAAAAGCTTGAGTTCCCTTCAAATATCTCAACACTTTCTTTAAAGCACACCAAGCTACACGAGTAGGATTTTCTGAATTTGACTGACTCAATTAACTGTAAATTAAATATCAGGTCTAGAAACATATGCTAAGTATAATAAAGAACCAATTAATTCGCGATATGGACTTACAAATGCGTCTCCTGTCATCAAAGTAGCAGATGTTGATTTGGGTTCAATTCGTAAGGTTTGCACTCAGACATGGTAAATTTATCAAGCAATTTCACTATATATGATTCTTGATTTAACAACATTCCATTAGAATTTAATTCAACATCGATACCTAAGAATTCAGACATTTTTCTCTGATTTCGACATTCTAAATTCATTAGATATTAAAGAAATTATAGTGTTTACTTCAGTATCATTCGACCTTGCAATTAAAAGATGATCTACATACAAAGCTATCAAAATTCTCCCATTAGTAGAATTTCTTTCAAATATGCGTGGTTCATTAACAAACTATTTGAAATTTAATTTTAGAATAAAATCAAGAAATCTTTTAAACCATTGGCGTGGTGATTGTTTTAAGCCATACAAACTCTTATTAAGCTTACATATCTTATTACTGTAATCATTATAACCTTTCCGTTGTTCCATATAAATAGTTTCATCTAACTCACCATTTAAGAAAGCACATTTAACATCTAATGTATAAAAATTCATGATCTCATTTAAAGCAATAACAAGCAATATGCGTAATCCAGATAAACTTACAACAGGAGAGAACGTTTCTTTGTAATCTATACATTCCTTCTGCGTGTACCCCAAGGCAACAAGCCTTGCCTTGTACTTACCGTCCCTTTTTATTCGTAACACCCATTTACAGTTTATAGTTTTTCTTCCAGGTGGAAGTTCAGTTAATTCCCAAACTTAGTTTAACTCTCATGCTTTCCATTTCCTCGTCCATAGCTCCCTGCCACAACTGTTGTTCTTGTGGGGGGAGGGATGCGATGTCATCATAGTTCAACGTGCCGTAGAGAGTGAGCATAGCGAATGTCTCAGGTTTGGGGTATCTTACTGGGGGTCTTTTACCCCGCTTGGATATACGAACTGTTTCTTCTTTCTCGGAATGATCACTTTCTTTTTCGGTAACACTAGAATCTGAATTGTTGCTCACATATTTTTCGTAGATCACTTTACCTTCATTGAATTTCACGTTTCGCAATACTGTTACATCTTTTGTAACGGGATTCATTAGGCGGTATTCCATAGTGGAATATCCTATGAATAACATTTTATGGATTTATCATCCAATTTCTTTCTTTGTACGATGGTGGTACGAGCATAAATGCATCACAGCCAAACACTTTTATGTTGGATAAATCAGGATGACATCCGTATTTTAAATTAAAAGGCACATCGTTGTTAAGTGAGCTATTCGGCAATCTATTTGTTACGTAAAATGCAGCACGAACTGCTTCACCCCAAAACTGATTTGGAAGATTTGATTCCATCAGCATTGCCCGCCCTTTATCTAATAGAGTTCTATTCGCCCGTTCTGCAGCAACATTTAAAGATTGCGTATAAGGAGGCGCTTGATCAATTAAAATTCTAGTTTCTGTTGCAAAATTCATTATATCATTAGATAAATATTCCTTAGCATTATCACATCGTAGCTTACGGACGGACGGATCAGTCTTTAGAAGACATTTTAATTCTTTATTTACATCACTTTTACTTTTGAGTAGTCGCACCTCCATAAAACGCGAATGATTATCGATAAGAGACATAAAGTATCGCTCACCTGCATGTGTTTTGGGTTCAATGGGACCAAAAACATCAGTATGAATCATAACCATAGGTTTATCTTTTCGTTTTCTTGGACCTTTTCCTATCGGGCCAGCATTCTGTTTGGCACGTACACAGATTTCACAGAAGGATGTTGGAACAGGTGATCCCATCTTTGCAGGCAGTGGTCAGCAGGGCAATTTCACGCTGTGGCAAAAATTCACTAACATATTGTTCACTTTTATCACGATATCTAAAAGGGATGCTTTTTCCTGAACTTTCAATGTACACTTTTTCACGTTTAAATGTAACACTGCACTGAAGCCTGCTGCTTCAATATTTCGCACAGAAATAAGCTCGCAATTTAAATCTGGAACAAAGAGGACATTTTTAAGGGTTATTTCAACTCCAGTTGAAATTTTACCTTTAATTTCTCCAATTCCTTCGATATTGAGAGTGGAAGATTTCGACGCATATTTCACTGTTCCGGGCATTGGTTTAAGAGACGAGAACCATTCCCTATGCGATCATATGCGTGATGTTGCTCCCGAATCAATGATGAACTTGTAACAACTGACATCTCCAATGACAAAAGAAAATGCTGCGGATGAGCTGCTTTCATTCTGTTTAAAATTTTTGCAGTCTCTCTTCATATGACCTGTTTTTCCACAATTAAAACAGGTAATCCTTTTAAGACAATATTTGGCTGTGTGTCCTTTACGCTTGCAAAATGAACAAAAAAAGTCACAGAGTTTATTTGAATTTTCAGGGGATTTCAGCGAAAAAGTCACATTTTCCGAAAGAAACTTATCCTTTTTATTTTTATTTATCCCTTTGAAATCAAGCAACAAAGCCTCAGCGCCTATCAGTCTTTGAGAAACAAATTCCAAGGAGAGACTTTCATTCGGTTTGATTCTCTAAAGCAACTTTAACATTCTCATATTCCTGTGGCAGGGACATCAAAAGGTAAACAATTGTGTCTAAATTGCTCACCTCAGCACCGGAGATTCGCAGATCATAACGAGCTTGTTGTCTCATGGAAACATCTTGGCTCTTCGGCATCGTAGCTAGGCGCTTCCGTGTGAGTATTTGACAGACAGCACCCTTCGCCTCATAAATTGAGTAGAGCTTTTTCCATACAGTTGCAGCCGACTTCTCACTAGGAAGGGCGGCAAGGACTAGATCATTCAATAAGGAAATCAGCATGGTATATGCTTTCTTTGACTTTACGACCTCACTTTCTCTGGATGGGTCGGATTCTTTTTCTAAAAACATCTCTAATTCTTTTGTAGAAAATATGGCTTCTACACGTCTACGCCACATCGGAAAATTAGTACCATCAAAGGGAACAACACCGAACTGCTCTTTATACAGTATGTATGCCATTGCTTGAATAAGCAAAATGAGCAATGAAAGTCAACGAGCAATAAAAAGTCCTGAATTACTTTTATTCTGCCGCTACTTTTTAGAGATAAGCTAAACAGTGTTTTGGAACCATGCTCTGCTGTTGATGTAATGAAATTCAGAGATCAGTGGATCGGAGAAAGACATGTTTATTAGAACACAGAGAGTTACACAGTTGGAACATACACTGGGACAGGAGAAATAGGAATGAACATCGAATAAACAAAGTTACTGGTATTTATAGCCTTCTTGGGCTCAAAAGTTAACGGCCAATCAGAACATTCTGATAACATGCGGACGTAGAAGAAAACTGATCCAAATAAATGCAATTACAGTTTTTCCTCAACAATTTCATAAGAAAACAACTCAACCACAACCTGCATATAATACCCATTACTTAACGAATGGTCTAACTCAAATATCAAGTTAAATACTTTTGTTATGATTTTCAAACCATGCTGGTTGTAAATGATTGAAAACTGCACAGCTGTGTAGTCATGTTTTTTTTAACTATATTAGTTGTTAAAGGTTTCAAAAGTCTAAAAGTAAAATATGTTCTTCAACGTAGACTGCTTTCGGTCATTTTGTATTAATTTTAAAATGAAAATTCTAACAGTGTCGCTATGACTTTTTTTAGAACAATTATCTCAAATTTGTCAATTATATTAAGTAAGACAGGATTAGTATTCTCTTATGAATTTGTAATTTGTGTAGGGGAATCTTGTTCTAAGGACCTACCTCGATTTAATGGTATATATAATCGAGTATGCCCTTGCAACGATGGATTGGAATGTCGAAAACGAACTGAGGTAAGGCATGCTTAATCAATTTAAAACCTTTTGGTGTTATTTTATTTCTTTTGATTTGCATGTTAGTCAGGTACAATGTGTGTAGTTTGAGCTACAATGTGTGTAGTTAATCAGATACAATGTATTAATTGAGCAGAAAATTAAAAGGAAAACTGTTTCCTTCATCAAAAAGGATAGCTAAATACTTCTTCCACAATACCATATATTGCCTTGTAAAATTAACTACATAATTTTACACTGTAAAATGCAAAATTTGAGAGAAATCGGTTAAAAGTTCGACTTCTCAGGAACTATGAAACCGATTTCGCTCAAATTTTGTATTTTGTCATTTGAAATTTTTAATTGATGTAAAAATCCGTATACCTTACAATTCAATTTTTTTTACTGTTATTGAACAAAATAATGACAAATACGAAATACAGTCAAACTCCGCTATAGTGAACGCGATTTATAGTGAACTCCCGGATATAGTGAACGAAATGTTCGGTTCTGTGCCTTGCTATGCACGTATAATGTTATTTTTTTGTGGATATAGTGAACCAAAAAAGTGAGGAGTGAGGAAGTTGGATATAATGAAATTTTTTCTGTCTTCGACTGATTTTTTTTCTCATTTTTTTTGTAATAATTTTGAAATTTCTACTTCGAAATAAATAGATATACCAATTTGTAAAACCATCTATAGAGGGGAATGCAGCGATAAGCATTTCTTGTTTGCTTCTTTTATCTCACTTTCCCATCCCTAAACAAACCAAGCAGATGTTTCCAACCCAGGCAGATGATGTACCTGTTAGGTGTCAGTGGGATCAATATGCATTTTTTGTCAGAGGGAATGAGTAATTATTCATTATTGTTCAAAGGGTTGGACACTAATATGTGCTGATAAGGCCCTCATTTCTGCTCCTTTTTTCTCTCTGTTCAGTTATAAAAAATCCTGCAAACAAGTGTCTCAAATTTAACTATGGCGAGTAGTAAACGCAAAACGTTCTCCATTGATGATTAAATGGGCATAATCAGAAAAATTGAAAATCGATGCAATCAAGCTGATATTTGCAGGGAATATAAACTATCCAAATCTGCAGTTTGTAACATATGGAAAAATAGGCAATTAATAATTTCTGCTCATGAAAAAAATTTAGATGGCAGAAAAAAGTTGAGAAAAGCAGATCACAAGGATGTTGAAGAAGCATTACTGAAGTGGTTCACCAATCGAAGAAGCCGCAATCTTCCAGTATCTGGACAAATGTCGATGAATTTGCTAAGCGATTTTATGAGACTACTTTTATGTGCTCGAATGGCAGATTAGACTAGTTTAAAAAGCGGAATAACAGAAATTCAGGAAAAATTATCTGAGAGTCTGGAAGCGTATCCATATCTGATGTTGAGGATTGCTCATTAGCTAAAGATTACTAATTTTTTTTTGTACGAAAAACGAAGAGTAATGAAAAATTGCGCACTTTTTGCTACTACGTAATATTTTTCAGTCATTTATTTTAATAATATGTAATAAAAGGGAGGAGTTTGGGAACCATTAGTTAAATTGCCTGCGTAACGGATATAGTGAACTCCCGGTTATAGTGAACCGAAATTTCGGCTACTTGAAGGTTCACTATAGCGGGGTTTGACTGTATTTATTAAAATTTATTTTTTACATGGCATTATGTTTGTATAAACGAATTTTATAATTGTGTGGAAAAACTTTTCAATTCAATTAAAAAGTTTTAGTGTTACGGCGAAATACTAAAGAAGTAAAATTAAGATTAAGGAGTTCAAAATTTGGACCTCTCTCTTGACCAAACTACATGGACCCTATTTCCCAGATTGAAGCTACCCGTCATATTTTGAGGGCCAGAAATCCAAGTCCAGAAACAAAAAATCAAAACAAAAAATAGGCTCGTTTATTCAGAGAAAGCACGTTTTTGTGTCTGATTTCATAACTTAAAATATCGCCTGCACTAATTTATTAACATATTTGAGTTCACCCTTGTGAACCATTAAGATAGAGACCTAGAACATGAAGATCTGATCAGTGGAACAAGTGTTATTCAGTGTGGTCCGTTTTTATTTTCTTGCACTTTACCAACCATTATTTTAACCAATGACAAGTTTTTTAAAGACTCCCTACTGACAATGTTTGATTTCATTGATTGTAAATTTTCAAGATATCTTTTTTGAAACTGATTGATGGATTTTGATAAGGATTACAACTTTTTAGAAAAACAATAAGAAAAAATTGAGTTTGCAATTTTTTTTAATCAGAATTATAGTTATGATCACTGCATGAGTTGAGATGAAAAAAATTCTGAAAAGAAAACATAATATTTTGCTTCCATTTTAAAATTATTGACTTAATTACTCTTTCTTAGTACGTCTCTCTTTTCTTATTATGCTTTAAAGTCGAATTCTTTTTTTTAACTTTATTTCAGAAACAACAGAACGTTACTTATTTTTTATTAAATTATTATTCAGGAAAGTTACTGCACAAGATGATAGGAAAACAATTCTAAGATTAAAATATAGCATATTGTATCGATTTCATAATATGGGCTTAATTAGTTCTTATTATGTCTTTTTTTTCTTATTATGCAATTAATTCGAATTATTTTTCTTTTTTTTACTTTATTGCAGAAACCACAGAATGTTATATTATTTTTTCATTAAATTATTCAGGAAAGTTACTGAACAAATTGATATGAAAAAAATTCTAAGATTAAAACACAATATATGATTTATAATTAGTTTAGGCTTAGTTAGTTTTTCTTTGCATGTCTCTTTTTTCTTACTATGCATTTTTAATTCGAATTACTTTTTTTGTTTATTTGATTTCAGACAGGAAATTTGCCGAAATGTTCCCGTAAAGAGAATCTTAGTAATATATAAAACTGTTAATTGACCGTAACTGTAACTGTTAACTGTAACTTTGGCAAATTAAACTGTTGTTGACTATTCTATTGCCATGATTTTTAAATTAAATTGCATGTAATGGATTTGCAACGATGTAAGCTGGAATTTTAAGTGGAAACCTTTTTGTATTTTTAAATGAAAAATATTATTTAATGCTATTCATGTCCGGGAAAATTGCATAATTGTTATTTAGATTATGTTTTTCAAAGTTGATCATTACTGATTCATAGAAGAAACCTGAATTGTAATATTAAAGAAAATAGTATTTGACATTATCAAGTATTGTAAAATTTAAATGCTAATAAATATTGTTTTACTCTGTTACTGCATTTTATTACTAAAATATTTGAAAACACTTTGAATGCAAAAATAATCAAAAGCAAATTTATAATTTAAAAATCAAAATGGAGTTAACTTTAATTTTCAAATTGAAAGCATCAACCATCAAAAAAATAAGCCTTACCTCTCTAGCCTTTCTTAACTTGATGAAGAAATGATGAAGAAACATACTTTTCACAACTCTGGGAATCAAAGATTAGCAGGAAATTAAAACTGCGAAGGTTTGGTTGCATATAACGTTTATTTACCGTACCATAAACGTTCACTGGGAAGTGTATACAAACTGTACATTAAATAAATAATCCCAAGAAGCTGAAGTGGTAAAATGGCACTTGATATAAAACTTATTTCGATTTAAAAATGTACAGATTGGAAATAACAGTCAACATGTTTCGAGGGCTGTGAAACAGATGCCAATTTTCCAGACTTAACAGAAACAAAAAAAGAAACAAACAAACAATGAAAAGAAACAAAACTTATTTGAAACGTAAAGCTTAAAGTTACCAACAAAAATTGGAAATGATTCCATTTTTCTTTGGAAACTTCACATTTTATAATTCGAACCACTTTCGTTTCTTCTTGTTTACGTCTGTCAAGCCATGGAAATAGACATCTGTTTTTGAGTGTTTGAAACATGTCAACTGTCATTTTTAATTTGTGCAACTATATACTTTCGGACGCACTGGGCGAAACATGGATAACCGCTTAATATGGTAAATAATTCCTTCGAGGAATATATTTCAGGCAATCTTTATTCGCACTCACTACTTTTGTTCGCTTTTTAAAAGATCTAATTGTTCTTATTTTATTAAATGCTAGCTTAATATCCTTTCTTTGCAAGTGGTGGAAAAAATAAGCAGTCAATATATAACTAGTGAACAACACTACGAAATCCTGCACAAATCTGGTAGACATATGTGAACACAATTAATAAATATAAAATAATTTCATTTTTTTTAAAATAAAAAAAGAATTACTATATTTTGTCCCTCTCGGTGGCTTTACGTTATAAGATTAACAAAGTATGATTTTAGTAGCTTATTTCAGTAAAATTAAGATTAATTTTATTCAGAATCATTTAGCATGATGCCGTTGCTCGATGTCATCTCATGATGGTCTTATTTTACGGAAATCACATGATTTTATTTAGTACTTATCCCTTCATACTACCGTAAAAAAACACTTCTTTTCATGGTGTCTGTATAAAAACTTCTCGGTATTGATGCAGTTTTAATAGGTATCAAATGTACTAATGAAATATTGTATCCATATTCGCATATTGAGTAACAGTTAAAACTGCATTAATTACCATAATACCAGGAGGGACTAATACTAAAATTAATTTAGCATTATTAGCATCAATAATAAATGTGGTAATTTTTTATTTTGGTATTTTTCGGTTGGGGGACGCAAGGAATTTTAAGCTAAATGTTATGTTTTCCTTTAAATTGAATTTCAAGTGCATAAAAAATAAATTAAAATAAAATAAAAGGTTGGGGGATGTCTTCATTTACTGGTGACTTTTGCCTTGCGTTCGGCTAACCAGAAAATATCTTTTTTTTTTAAATTCTCCTAAAAGAATGAGGGCCATTTCTCAGCTTTTAGTTGTCAGAGTATATAGAATTTTTTTTTTTAAGTCTTATTTAGCACTTATTACCAAAATTAAGCATCATTGGCTTGTCATAACCGAATTAGTATCTTTCTCCATTAATATCTTTTAACATAGTTTATTTTTAGTTTCGATTAGTAGTTTTTACCAAAATTATTAAAGCATCAAAAGCATCATTACGATTTTTTACGTTTTTCAAGTTCGATTTAGCCCATTTTCTCTATTAATTTTGCTTTAGAGTAAATATTTCTTTTACTTTATATGGTACTTATTGCCAAAATTGAATAAGCATCATTGGCATCTATAATAGTTTGATATTTTAAATGAATTAGTACAATTTATTCATTAATTTTTCTTTCTAGTATACAGCTTATTTTACTCCTTTTCGCCGGGCAGGCGATAACGTTGCTAATGCAAACTTATTTATAGCAATTTAACTGTTTTTAATATTTACTTTCACGCAACGTTTTTTTTTTCCTTTTTTTTTGTTTTTTTTTTAGAAAAAACAGTCGAAAACACTTGCGATTCGTAGTAAAATAGTCGAAATGGGATGCCAGCAACTGACTGAGTTTGGTTATCATGATCCTGATTGGTTATTGAAACGTGGTGTTTGTTTACGTTAGCAACTGTTCTTTCCATTCTATATCAAGTATCAATTCTCTTAGGAGACACATTCTATATTCTTACACAAGGATTCTTTCACTAAGGTTTTAATTCTTTCACTACATGGGTGATTCTTTATAAACCTGACAATTTGGACCAAAAAATTTCTTCAAATTTAAAGTCTTCATAATAATCTAAAACTTTTTTGTATAATTCTTTAGTTACACTTATTAAGATCTTACAGGCAGCAGTGTAGTTTATTGACATTTGCTCGAGACAAAAAATAAAATAGAAATTCACCAAATCTTGAATGCCAGGAAAATGACATATTGGCTGAGGAGTTTTAAAAACAGTCATTTTAAGTTAATAGTAAGTAACTCAACTTAAGCCTTTATGTTAGATGGACCAAAAATTGCTTAAATTATTTCTTTTTATCCACTGTATAAAGAATCAGAAAATTTTTTGTTGCGGATATGTACAAAATAAAATTGTGTATAATAATCAGTCATTAGATAAATGAATAACTTTGATTACACTCAAGCATATTACAATCATACATAAACTTGGTATTAGGTTAATATTTGCTTTTCCTCCTTACAGTATTAGAAGTTAAAAAAAATTCTGGTAACACTTCAATGTTCTGGCATTTATAAACCAGGAAAATGACAGCCAGGATAACGACAAATTCGCCATTTTATAGCATATAACTTTACTGTAATTTAATATTTTGACCTAAAAGGTTCATATTCTGCAGAAAACAACAGGATTTCATGTTATTAATGATTTCCCGAAGCCAGGAAAATGACAACACAAAAACCTACTCCTCTTGAAAAAATTTTTGAAATAGATTTTGAACCAGAAAATTGGTTCTTTATTCATGCAACAAGACATGTTAAAATAGGAGGGTATCTAATCAATCTATTAACATAAGATATTGTATCTATTTTGGTTATAAACCGCTAAATAAAAGTAGCCAGGAAAATGACAGATTTTCTTGCGACAAACAAATTATTGACAGAAAAAATTATTTCAAATGAAGTTTTTGTAAATAATACCCTCTGCGTATATTCTAGAAATGCTTACACCGGTTGAGATAAAAATATTAGATATTGAAAAATTTAAGGGAAGTTTTGAAGCTAATTATTATTGGAAACATTGTTTGGGACATACCAGGAAAATG
The DNA here is from genome assembly GCF_043381705.1 of Parasteatoda tepidariorum. Lineage (NCBI taxonomy): Eukaryota > Metazoa > Arthropoda > Arachnida > Araneae > Theridiidae > Parasteatoda > Parasteatoda tepidariorum. The sequence continues at coordinate 76,242,249 of NC_092208.1, forward strand.
ACATTTTAAAATTCAATTAAATTTTTTAACTATACAAAACAGTCAATGGTAGTGCAAAGTCATTTTAAAATGCTAACAGCAATGCTATTTATCAATCTTTTAAAAAAAATTTCTTTTAGTTATGTACTATTTGATCTTGGAGCAACGGACAGTGAATTGTCATATTTTGTGAGAATCACCCATATATTTCTTTAACACAAAGACAGACTAGAAGCTATGTAGGACATAAACAAAGTAATTATGCATCGTAGTTGCCAGGTATAAAAAAACAAAAATATTTTAAGGTTACAATAAAATGCATTAACAAATAATAAATCAAAGTTAAGTAAAAGAGGTAGACGTGAAAAAGTTACACTTTAATAAATTCGATGTGTGATACAGCATGAATAAGTAGAGAAGTAATTATGGATGTTTTTGTTTTAAATTTCGTCATTTCCTTTATCAAAGAATAATTTCGTAAAAGTAGATGAACCGTTAAATAAATTGGTTTGGACTATTAAAGGTTTCAAAAATAATTATTGGTCATAATATAAAAGAAAGCCTAACTCACTGAGGCCTCAGATTCGGCGGAATATTTTTTGAGAACCGCTGGTTTAGACCACGATCTTGAGTAAGAGCTTATAAAAAATTAAAATGTGTCACGAAATTTTTTTCCAAGGAATAATTTCTTCCTATAAAATTATCCCACAGCAAATTGTGCACCTTGAGTTTGCACAATACCGTATTTTAGATAGCTTACAAATATTTCATTAAATCTATAATATCGTGAGCTTAGCATAATCTACGATATCGTGAGACTAGGAAATTGTTCTGCCAGATGAACATATAAACTTCGCCAGATAGAAAAGTACAAATATTTCATTAAATCTATAATATCGTGAGCTTAGCATAATCTACGATATCGTGAGACTAGGAAATTGTTCTGCCAGATGAACATATAAACTTCGCCAGATAGAAAAGTATTTGTCAAAACTTGAAGGAAATTATATGATGAGTTAATTGAATCGATGAAAAACAGGGGAAAAAATAATCCTGCAAACATGAATTCCTTAAGTAAGAAACGTTCTGATTGAGAGGATATGGATATAAATTTCGGCTTATGAGCTATAGAAACTAGATTTAACTTTAATCTTCAATTATGAACAAGTATGATTTTCTTTTGTTTCTGGTTTTTGCAACGTTGGTGACAAATGTATCGGTGAGTATTTTGAAATTTGTAACGATTTTTTTTACGTTCACTTGTAGAACTTAACGATATTAGAATGCAATTTGCGTTATTATATGAGAAAGTTTGCGTATTCGAAATATTTTTAGCTTTGAAAAAAAAGTTTTTGTTGGAAAAAAAAAGTAAGCATAAACCACTGGATGTCAGGTTTTACTTTGTTGGCTTTATCTTTTGTAATATAGATTGGATGATTCTTCAGATGTTTTTACCCTTTTAATTACAGAATTACTATTATTATCGATTACCTTACATTTGTAAATACTTGTTATTCAAAGCTTTTGAAATTATTTATGTTTTGTAAAAATTTGAAATATCGAAATTAAGAAACATTTTGGCAATCATCAATTTACCAAAAAAACGACATAACTTTCTTAAAAATATTTTAAACTGCTAATTTAGTTACTAAATTTAACGCAAGTAAAATCAAGATTACAAATCTAACAAATTGGAAAGCCCAGCTAAATCCACCAATCAAGAGGTTACTACAATGGTAAGGGTAATGCAATGGTTTTTTTAGTCATGTTATTCCTAATTTTCTCCTAATTTATTCCTTATTTCTAATCTAGATACCATACAACTTGTATTTTTATGACAAGCAAAATTAAATTAAAATTCTTTAAATCATTTACATTGCATAAAAATAACTGTAATATAATTAATAATAGAAAAATTAAAATAATTTTTTCAAAAGTTGTATGGTATCTAGATTAGATACCATACAAATTTTGTTTCTATTAACAATAGTGATTGAAATAAAAAAATGCACAATGCATCAGAAGCTTAAAACTTTCTATTACATACTTATGATCAGTAAAGGAAGAATTAAAATGAGCGTGTCTTTAACTCTATAAAAAATAATTTTTAAAATAAAAAGAAATTCTAAAATTAAGAAAGAAATGCATAACATCTCAAAAACATAACATACTATTCGTTAATAATGATCAATAATGAGAAATTAAGATACGAACGATTTCAATTCTACAAAGTACAATATTTTTTTTTAAAAAAATCGCTTGATGTAGAATGAAATGAATAAGGCTTCATAAGCTTGAGATCCTTTATTTATTATTTATGACCAGTATTGCAAAAAATTTGCTGAATTTTAATTTCATGAAAAGTAACTATAAATGCACAATGAAAATCTATGCAAGATGAAGAATGGTATTCATCAGAAGCACGAAGATGATATGTATCGAAAGAATTAAAATGAACATGATTTCAAATCTATAAAAAGATAAAATGAAATGTGTAGAATGAAATAGATAAGCCGTCAAAAGCATGAAACATACTATTTATTACTTAAGTATTAAAAAAACTGAAACACAAATTATTTCAACTCTAAGAAAATTAATTTTTAAAATTAAAAAAAAAGCATGATGAAGAATGAAATGAGTTTGAGAAATTCAGGAGCATGAGACACTATCTCTTATGATCTGTTATGAATTGATTACTTATGGAAGAAATAAGATAATCATTATTTCAACTCCATAAAAAACAGGTTTTAAAATAAAAAATTCGTCAGATAAGGAATGAAATGCACAAGGTATTAGAAGATTTGTTCTCAAATGTTAAGTCGATTTTTTAAAATTTTGCTGCAATTTAAAACTGTCCAACAGAATTTAATTTAAATTGAATTTATATTCAGATTTGATGGACAAAATTATTTATTTCATTAAATTTTTTTTGAAAAAAATTATTTTTAAAAAATATTACTTCTTTCAGACATTTTTTAAAAATATCTTTTTACAAAACTCTCTATATTAAATTTAAACTCGAAAACTATATTTGTTGCAGTCTAAATTAGTTTGAACTTTGTAATTTGATTAAAAAAATTTTTATTGACAAGACACTAACTTTTCTGAGACTTAACACTACCCTAAAAAATAAGTAATTAAAAAATAATTTAAAAACTAATTAAATACATAAAAGTGAAATTTAATAAAAATTAATTATTATTTTTACTTTATCTTCGTAATTAGTGAAAATTTAATATTTGATATACATAGGTACAGACATCATCAAGGTTTTGTAAACGACAAATAGATTGCAATATTAAGGAGGAATGTTGCTCTCAAAGTAAAAATGGAACTTACTGCCAGAAAAGGCAAACACTTGGTAAGCTCATTTAATTTTTATTTAATTATGGTACAAGTTTTTTTTTTGTGCTCATGTTGTGCTACCTAACTCCTATTTAGGTAGCTTTACTATATCTCTTACTTATTAATATACTGATTTACTGTAAGAACCGTTCTTAATATATATATTTAGAATCCTTATAAAAACAAAGACAAATAGGCACATTCGGAAATGCAAATAAATATTTAGACGAGCGAAACAAAATATGATAATCACAGTTGTGGAAGGTGCATGTGAGAAACACCAAAATCTGTTTGAATGCGAGAAGAATAAGAGAGGAGTTTTAAAAAAAAAGAATGCTTGAACACCTCTAAGTTTCAATATGCAATCGTACAAGTATTGATGTTCTGTACCAACAATATACTAACTTTGAAATTTGAACCTAAATAATAATTTATAAAATGAACCTAATCTCGCTGCTCGAACAATAGGCTAACATTTACATATGATGGTGCCCGGCTTGCAAAGAGAATAAACAGTAATAAGCGATTAAAAAAGAGGCCAAGTCAGCGATGCCAAAAATCGAATTCCTACTACACTATCTATCTATAAGTATTTAGACACGTGTGATTGAAAAGAAAAAAATCAAACTTTATTCATAATCCATAGTTGCTATTTTCTTCCACTTGGCTTGGAAAAGAAATGTAAGTTCCTTTACCGATTTTGGACGGGTAGTTCACCCCTTAATTCGGCAATCCAACTCGTCCCAGAGGTTCTCGATAGGATTCAGGTCTGGGCTCTGGGCAGGCCAGTCCATTCGATTAACCCCATTGGCACCACACCACGCGTTGGTGAACCTCGCAACATGACAGCTGGCATTGTCGTCCTAGAAGTAACAGGGGTCTACCCCGTAAACTGCCACAACGTAGGAAGGACATTGTGATCCAAAATAGTGCAGTAGGCATCGGCGTTGAGCTTACCATGAAAGGGTCCCAATCCATGCCAGGAGAAACACCCCCAGACCATAATTCCACTACCACCAAACTTGACTCTTGGCACAATGCTCTCTGGCAGGAGACGTTCTCCAGACATACGCCAGGCCCAGACCCTGCCATCCGAATGGTAGAGGGTGAACCTAGATTTGTTGTTCAAAAGAAACGCTTTCCACTTATCTACGATCCAATTTCGATGTGCTTTGCACCACATTAACCGAGCAGCGCCGTTGGACTTTGTGATCAAAAGCTTATGGGCAGCAGCACGACCGTGAAAACCATGCAGATGTGCTTCCTTACGGATGGTATTAGTTGAAACAACACTTCCGGACGCTTGGTGAAACTCCTGGAGTACGGGGGCCATCGGCTGGGTGCGGTACTTCCGAATTTCTTTGGACAACACTAGTCGTTCTCTATCTCCCAGTTTCGTTGGTCTTTTGACTCGGGGCATATTCTGACACTCATCGCTCACCTTCCACGTCTTAATCACATAACCCACTGCTGATTTTGGGTAATTCAGCTCGCTATGTGCTCGCTATCGGTCTTAAGGATCGGCCATTTTTTTGATACCCGATAATTATACCTTTTTCGAAATCAGAGAGCTCCGAACTGCATGGCATCTTGCATGGGACTAATGCCGATGTTGTTTCCTACACGATATATACCGGCGGAGGGTGTGACGTATCTCAAGACCTCAGATATAATCATTTGCATAGGTGGCCTAATGCTTATTGGTAGATATTGTAGCAAATATTTCACCTTTCAAATCTAGCTACCATGTCACCTTTTTTTAACAATACATCATTAAATAACTATTGTAACTTCCGACTCACCAGAATTACTTGATATCATAAATATCTTAAGAAATACAGCAGATTTCAGTTCAGAAATTATATTATTTATTCCTTTTATTTGCAGACTTGGTAAATTATATCTAGAATTACAGAACCGATTTTAATGAAATTTCATATGTACATACATTGATACAACACAAATCAATTAGCCTTTCAACAATTCCAATACACACACCTGATGACACGTAGCACCCGTTGGAGTCGGTAGGTATGAAACAGCGGTGGTAGAATAGACAAAAAAAAATGGGTCACTAGGGTGTAGCCTTGCAGCGTGATTTCATACTTGAAATAAGGCAGTTTATCATTTTCTGTGGCTATTTCATACCTTCCGACTCCAACGAGTGTTACACATAATCATGCGCGTGTATACTACAAATGTTGAATGGTTATTTGTTTTGTTTTGAATCAATGTATGCACATTTCAAATTTCATTGAAATCGGTCCAGTAGTTCTGGAGATAATTAACCAAATCTGCAAATTCTCCCCATTTCTTACACCAGTGTATTATACTTAGTTTACAGTATTTATATTCACATTTATTCCCATTCTAAATCTTTTTTCATTTTAACCTTCTGAACAGAATAATTCCAATAAACACCACATGTTTTCGCACCGTGTATCATAGCTGAATCTTGAAGAATAGATAAGGCCACTTCCGATGGAATTATCGATGAGTAGGGGAGAGTGGGATCAATTGTAACATTTTTTACTTAACTATTTTTAACTAACAAAAAATCCAATATATTATTAGTATTAATTGACAGATGAGCAAAGAAGACTATCCTCTACTAGAAAAAGAAATTAAATACCTTATTTTAAATGTTATTATATTAGTCATTAACAATTTTTGACAGTCGTGCACTAGTTACAATTGTCCCCACTTACGGGGTCAATTGTAACAGTTCATAAATTCAACTAAAACATAGTTAATTATACATATTATCATAGTTGTGATATATTTTTTTATTGATCAAAATAGTAGTGATATTTTAGGAGTAAAAATAATAATGAGCAGAGACCTAAAGGGTTAAACTTTTAACTTTAAGGGGTTAAAAATTTTAATTTATGCTGTGAAAGGTGACAAATAAAATAATGCACATGCAACATAATATAAATGATATAGGAAACTATTGGTGGTTCTTAAAGAGTTAAGTAATGGTTTGTAAACATAAGATTATTTATTTTCAGCTGTTACAATCGTCCCTTTACTTATTGTTACAATCGTCCCCAAGACGCCATTTCAGCTTCATTTGTTAAAAACAATGCTAGTTAATTAACAAAACTAATATATTTTTTTTGAAATGTCAATTAAGGTGTCCACTTACATATTCGGTTAATAATTTGAATTTGTTTAAACAAAATTAATTTGTTACAATATAATATTCTAACACCAAAAAATGTACTTATGTAGCTTGAAAATATCTTTTATGATGTAACTCTTTCAAAAGTACATAAAAATGGTTGCCAGCAGGGATGTACATGTATATTTAGTAAATACACCTTGTGCGCCACCTAGGAACCAAATCTAGAACCAGACACTCGAAATTTTTGCTCTGTTACAATCGTACCCTGTTACAATTGACCCCACTCTCCCCTACTCAAAACAGAAGCCGTATCCCTTTAAAAAAAAAAAGGAAATCCTCAAAGGTGTTAAGAGAAGGAAGTTAGCTCTTAAAGAATATGAAATACGTTAAATCTGTACATATTTTTTAAAAAAAATCGATTTAATTTTTTTTTTTTGGCTAAATAGATTGAAAGAACTTCAGAAAAAGACGATGGTTTCTCTTGACATGGTAAGTGATGATTTCTGAAAATGTTTTTTTTAAATAAAGAAAAAGGGGGGTCATATTCGGATTCAGGAGGTGTTTTTGCACAAAAAATGTCGGGTCCGTTCGAATCGTGAGAGACAATAAGAAGAGCAAGCATTTACTATAAAATATATTTTCGCACATTAATTAAGTAATTTGTTGTTAAGTTAGATCTTCCATTTAAGTAAATAATTTGAATAAGATAAAGTGATAGGAAGAATATTTTGTATTCTGTTTCATAGAGTCCGGTAGTTGTAATTACATTTGTACCTGACAGTAATAGTTTCTTTCAAAACTTTATAACGCTTTGCAGTTATTACATAAATATATTTTTTGAAATAGATTTAATTGTTTGGTTGCAAATCGACCTAAGTTTAGCTTTTCTCAAATTCTTATTCCACTGTAAAAAATTTATAAGACAAAGTAGTTAGATAATAATTTATTTAATTGTTTAAATTATTCAATTTATTTATTTAAGTTAATGCATAATAACCATATTCAAACAAAACAGTTAAAATCCATAAATAAGATGGTATTGGAACTGTTAACTATGAGAAAAACTGTTTATTAACTGCTTTAAACGAATACGGTTAAACAACCAGAATTTTATCGCATCAACTAGGCCCATCTAATGAAGCCACTTAGTTCCTTGTAGCTGTGTGCATATTATAACCGAGAGGGCTAATCTGTCAATTTCTTAACCGACAGAACGGAAGTGCGTGTCCCAGCGTTGATACCGTAACGCAAGAAGCAACGCACCCAGAAGTAACCGCACCCAGCAACGCAAGAAGAGTTTACAGTATCCCTCTATCCCCAATTTGTGACCATGGACTATTCGAATACGATACTCCCATTAACGCATAGATGGCAGAACCATAAAGCTATTTAGCATATAAAAGTACAGCATTTTCCACCTCAGGTGAAACAACCAGATTAAATAGTTGAACCACATTCCACGTTTTATTTTATAAGAAAACAACTCAACCACACCCTGTTTCCAATGTCCATTACCTAACAAAAGGTCTAACTCCAATGTCAAGTTAATTTCATTTTTAATGATTTTAAAACCATGCTGGTTTTAAATGGTTAGAAACAGCATAGTTTTGTAGTCATGGTTTTTTAACCATATTAGTTGTAAACTGTTTCAAAAACCTAAAAGTAAAATATGTTCTTCAACGTAGACTGCTTCCGGTTGTTTTATATTAATTTAAAAATGAAAATTCTAACAGTGTCGCTATGACCTTTTTTTAGAACAATGTCTCAAATTTGTAAGGTATAATAATCAAGACAGGATTAGTATTCTTTTATGAATATGTGATTTGTGTTGGGGAATCTTGTACAGAGGACCTATCTCCATTTAATTATGTATATGTGAGAGCATGCCCTTGCATCGATGGATTTTATAACCGTCGTTGAACAGCCGACCCAAATTCATGGATTAACGACTACTTACGTTCAACTCCGTAGCCTTGTAATTTTGAACCAATCCAGAAGACAAGGAAACTCCTGGATCAGTACCCCCAGAGGTATTGATTTGTTGTGGGAACATGGAGGACTTTGAGACTCGACAGATTTAACGTGCATCAGTCACCATTTACTACACGGGGAGTCTTCGGCCGGCGAGGATCGAACCCACGATCTCTTGGATATGGGCCCAGCGCCCTACCGACCCTGCCCCTTGCATCGATGGATTGGAATGTCAGAAGCAAACTTCATCTAAGGTAAGGCATGTTTTATCAATTTAAAACCTTTTAGTGCTATTTTATTTATTTTGATTCGCATGTGAGTCAAATACAATGTGTGTTGTTTGAGCTACAATGTGTGTAGTTAATCAGATACAATATATTAATTGAGCAAAAAATTGAAAAGAAAACTGTTTCCTTCATCAAAAAGGATACCTAAATACTTCTTCCACAGTACTATATTTTGCCTTGTAAAATTAACTATGTAATTTTACACTGCAAAATGCAAAATTTGAGAGAAATCGGTTAAAAATTCAACTTCTCAGGAACTATGTAACCGATTTCGTGCAAATTTTGTATTCTGTCATTTGAAATTAGTTACTTTTAATTGATGAAAAAATCTGCATACCTTACTATTCACAATTGTTTTGATTGTTATTAAATAAAATAATTAAAGCAAACGAAAAATATATTAAATTTATTTTTTGCATCGAATTATATTTGAATAAACGAATTTTATAATTGTGTGCAAAAATTTTCAATTCGACTAAAAAGATTTTCGTGTTACGGCGAAATAGGCAAGAAGTGAAATTAAGATGAAGGAGTCAACATTTTGGAGCATTCTTTTGTCCAAACTGTAGGGACCCTGTATCCCAGATTGAAGCTACCCGTTATATTTTGAGGGTCGGAAATCCAGAAACAAAAAAGAAAGACATGCTTATTCAGACAAAGTACGTATTTGTGTCTGCTTTCATAACTTAAAATATAGCCTGCACTATTTAATTAGCATATTTCAAGTCACCCCCGCGAACCAGTAAGATGGAGACCTAGAACATGAAGATCTGATCATTGGAACAAGTGTTATTCAAAGTGGTCCGTTTTTTTTTCCTGCACTGTACCAACCATTATTTTAATCAATGCCAAGTTTTTAAAAGACTCCCTACTGACTACTGCCACAATGTTTGATCTTATTGTTTACAAATTTTCAAGATAACCTTTTTGAAACTGATTGATTGATTTTGATAAACATTTGCAACTTTATAGAAAAACAATAAGAAAAACTTGATCTTGCAATTTTTTTTAATCAGAATTATAGTTATTATCACTGCATGAGTTGACATGAAAAAAAATTTTGAGATTAAAACATAATATTTTGCATCGATTTTAAAATTATTGGCTTAGTTACTTTTTCTTAGTATGTCTCTTTTTTCTTATTATGCTTTAAACTCGAATTATTCTTTTTATTTCTTTTTTACTTTATTTCAGAAACAACGGAACGTATCTCATTTTTCATTAAGTTATTTAGGAAAGTTACTGCACCAGTTGATATGAAAACAATTCTTAGATTAAAACATAATATTCGATTCATGATTAGTTTAGGCTTAATTATTTTTTCTCAGCATGTCTCTTTTTTCTTAACATGCATTTTTAAATTCGAATAACTTTGTTTGTTTAATTTATTTCAGGCAACACGTTCGAAGACTTGTCTCCCAAAGAAGGAACATTAATAATAAATAAAACTGTTATTAACTGTAACTGTTAACTGTAACTTTTTCAAATTAAACTGTTGTTGACTATTCTATTGCAAAACTTTTATTTTAAATTGCATGTAATGAATTTGCAACGATGTAAGCTGGAATTTTAAGTACAAACTTTTTGTATTTTGAAATGAAAAATATTATTTAAGAATATTCGCGTCCGGGAAAATTGCATAATTGTTATTTAGATTATGTTTCTAAAAGTTGTGTTCATTATTCTTTGATAGAAGAAAACTAAATTGTAATAGTAAAGAAAATAGTATTTGATATTATCAAGTATTGTAAAATTTAAATGTTAATAAATATTGTGTTACTCTGCTACTGCATTTTATTACTTATATTTTGGAAACACTTTGAATGCAAAAATAATCAAAAGCAAATTTATCACTCAAAAATCAAAATGGAGTTAACGTAACTTTAATTTTCAAATTGAAAACCTCAGCTACCAAAAAAATAAGCCTGATCTCTCTGGCCTTTTTTAACTTACCCGCATGTCTAATGATGAAGAAACATACTTTTCACAGCTCTGTGAATGGATCAAAGATAACCAGGAATCTACAACTGTGAAGGATTGGTTACATATAACGCTTATTTACCGTACCATAAACATGCACCGGGAAGCATAACTACAAACTGTACATTAAATAAATAATCCAAAGAGGCTGAAGTGGCAAAATATTACTTGATTAAAAACTTATTTCGATTTAAAAATGTTCAGATTGGAAATTAAAGTCGACATGTTTCAAGTGCTCTGAAACAGGTGCCCATTTTCCAGATTTGAAAGGTTGAATGAAAAGAAACAAAACTTATTAGCAAAATAAAACGAAAATGGAAATGGCTCCATTTTTCATTGGAAACTTTGCGTTTTACAATTCGAATCACTTTTTCTTCTCGTTTACATGTGTCAAGTCTTGGAAATAGACACCTGTTTTTGAGTGTTTGAAACATGTTGACTGTTATTTCTATTTTGTGCAATTATATACTTTCGGACTCACTGGGCGAAACATGGATTACCGCTTAATATGGTAAATTGTGCGTCCCTTCCATCGAGGAATATGTTTCAGGCAATCTTTATTCGCACTCACTACTTTTGTTTGTTTTTGAAAGATCTAATTGATCTTATTTCATTAAATGCTCGCTTAATACCCTTTTTTTGCAAGTGGTGGAAAAAGCATGCAGTCAATATATGAGTACTGAACAACACTACGAAATTCTGCACAAAACTGATAGACATATATGATCACAATTAACTAAGCTAGAATAATAAGCACAATTAATTAAGCTTTTAAAAAATTTATTACTATATTTTGTCCCTCTCTGTGACTTTACATTATTAGATTAAAAAAATATACTATTGCAAATGTACTATTATATTTTCTATTATATACTATTTTACCTTTATACTTTTGCAAAAAAAACTCTTTTCTCAGTGTCTGTATAAAAGCTACCCAGTGTTGATGCAGTTTTAATAAATATCAAATATACTGTTATAACATTGTACCCATATTCGTACATTTAGTACCTATTAATACTGCATCAATTACCATAATACCAGAAGTGACTTCTACGTTAATATAGCATCATTAGCAATAATAATACATATGATAATTTTTTTTGGTTTGCGAAATGCAAGAAAATGTAATCGCTTTTTTTTATTATTTATTTATTAATTTTTTTAATTTTAGGTGTATAAAATTAAATAAAATTAATACTTTTCGCTTGCGTTCGGCAAATAAGAAAATATCTTTTTTTTCTTTTTGTATGAGTTCCATTTCTCAATTAGTTTTGCTTTATAGTTTTTAAAGTATAAAGCTATTATTTTCTTTTATTTCAGTTAGTCCTTATAACCAAAATTAGAAAATGGCGCAAACAATAGTTTTTTTAATACTTCTTTTAACAAAATTAGTACCATTTCTCCATTAATCTTGCTTTTTAACATAGCTTATTTTTAATTTCAATTAGTAATTTTTACCAAAATTAATTAAGCATCAATGGCATCGTTAATAATATTACGATTTTTCATGTTTTTCCTAAACGATTTAATACATTTTGCATATTAATTTTGCATTAGAGTATATATTTCCTTTATTTTATTCAGTACTTATTAGGAAAATTAAACATTATTGCCATCTATGATAGTTTGATTTTATACGTTTCTTTTACAATTTCTTCATTAATTTTTCTTTTTAGTACATAGCTTATTTTAGTACTTTTCCCTTTCTCCGGGGCGTCGTTTATGCAAATTTACTCAGTGCAATTTAACTGTTTCGTTCGTTCTTTCTTTTTTTCCTTGACTTTTAAATAACGTTTTTTTTTAAAAAAAAACAGTCGAAAATACTTGAGATTAAAAATAAAATAGTGCAAGTGACGTAGTGTGGGTCACATGATCCTGATTGGTTGTTAAAACGTGGCTTATGTTTACGTTAGCAACTGTTCCATCCATTCTATTTCGAATAAGGTAAGCCCTTCAAGTATCATTTCGCTTAAATTACGCGTTCTGTATTCTTACACAAAGATTCTTTCACTAAGATTTCAATTCTTTCACTATATATTTCTTACTTAACACAAAGACGGGAACTCAAATTCACGGAATCGCCCGAGTTTACGGAAAGTTTTCCGAGTTAAAAGTTATAGGATTCTAAAGGATTCCAAAAAAGTCGCGAAAAGATGCCAGGTGATTAATGCTCAACTGTAAGCAAAATATGGAAACCTCCTCTCTCGATAAAAAATTTGTTAAGCATAATCAGAGTATATTTACAGTTACAACACAATAACAAGTTAAACAATAACATCGTGGAAATTCGCTGCAACCATAGTATACTCTTAAATTGATCCATGGCACCGTTCTATCTAACTCACTAAACACAAGGTATTGTTATTCAGCATAAATTAAAATATAGTTTAATTTAACACATTCTTAAAGTATCAGCAAATTGTTACGATGTGACAGTACAATGTACGGTTTTATTGCTTAATCGACTTTCCTAAGTGTCAAGAAACTGCCGGGATAAACTAGCACCTCCTGGAAGAGAGAAGGCCTCAGCACGGATCAATTTAGTAGTCCGAAGTAACGAATATAAACTGTTAAGTGAAGGCAATTTTAGAAATATGTCACTAAGTCCGGGTTACTAAGTTGCGCAGTGGGGGAAATACGAACGATGTTATTACGTTTGGATTATTGATGAATCACATTTCTTGTTCGTGGTAATCCGTACTGAGGCCTTATCTCTTTTAGGAGGTATTAGCTACACAAGTGTAAGAAATTACGAGAATTTGCAGACTTGGTCGATTATCTCTAGAACTACTGGACCGATTTTAATGAAATTTGATATGTACATACATTGAAATAAGGCTGTTTATCATTTCCTGTGGCCTGAATTATCTTGTGGCAATTTCATACCTTCCGACTCCANTCATCCAGATTTCAACGAGTGTTACTCATGATCATACGTGTGTATTACAATTGTTGAATGGTTATTTGTTTTGTATTGTATTAATGTATGCACATATCAAATTTCATTAAAATCGGTCTAGGAGTTCTTGAGATAATCGACCAAGTCTGCAAATTCTCTTAATTTCTTACCCCAGTGAGGCAGAATTACCAATGAATCATTTAAAAATATGATTTATTGCTAAGGGAAAATAAAAAAAAACAATAAGAAATTATATTCATTTATTCAACCAGATTTTTAAGTACACCCAAAACAAATTACAACCTCTTCAAACAAAAATCAGTCTCGTTCTGTTTAAAAAGTAATATTGGCGATGCACGCGCAATATTGGCATTGCAGGTTGTTTTTTTGTTCCTCATTATTTATTTTGCTTTTGCCAGCCTCGCCAAATTTTAAATTTCAAAGCCCTAACAAAAAGGGTTCCGCAGTGAACTGATCGTTAAGACATGGTTCCCAGCAGATCACCGAAGTCAAACATCACTGGCTGCTGTCATTGTGTGGGTGGGTGACCACTTGGATTAGTCTGCATAGGAACCGAGTGTGTGCGGTACTATCCTCGTGCGGTGTGTCCTCGTTAAACTTTTCTACCGTAAAGTGCTCGAATTCGTGTGCAGGTCGTCGGGCTACTGAAGTGGGGGTGCCACCCCCTCTGCAGAGGATCAAAATTGTGATGTCATGTCTTCGGATCATCCTCAGGGATGTTTCCTAAACAGTCGCCAATAGCCCATTGGGCAGCTCTAGTGCGAAGTAAATGACTACAACAACAACAACCTAACAATAAGGATTCAATTATTTGATTTACTGGATTCACTTGAAATAAAACTTGATGAATGAAAACAGACAAATCCCTTCATTAGTTTTGCTTTTTATATTTTTCTAAAACCTGTATTTTCTAAAACCTAGTATTAGTACCTATTAGCAAATTCTATTCCAATACTAACCAATTTTAGCATCCATTTGCTTGAGTTTAAAAAGTTACAGAATGTGTTAGTGAATAAATATATATTTCAGCAATCCATATTCATGTTTAGCATAAAGTGTATTGCTACATAACACACTACACATGACACATTATACATGAAGCAATTTTTTATACAACCTTACATTTTTTACTTTTCATTCCAATATTATTCACATGTCATGTAAGAAATAGTAAAATATCAAAATAAAAAAAGAAGAACTGTTATTTGAAGTAAAATTATATAATCTTAAAAGATTTTCTACCGACTCAAGGAAAATCCATTATGGCTTATTTTGTCAATCTGAAGTGAATCAAAACTGCGACTATTTTAGCGTAAGTGCTTCCTCTATTTACCCCTCTTTAATAACTTCGTATATCGCCAATTCCATCAGATTATTCCTATTTTAAAAAAGTATAATGAAAATAAAAAAATAATTAAAATAAAGAATAAATGAAAGTAAAAGGGGGGGGACTTTCGGCAACGCAAACAAACGGCAAACAGTGCTATCAAATCAACACGCATTAAAATGTGCGGCTTTTGACAAACAGCGTTTACGTTAAAATTTTGCCAAACGTAATGCAAAAGCTGTATTTAAAGACATACGCTGTTTCGCGCATGCGTTATGATAAAATTAATTATAAAAGTAGGAAACATTGTGACTGAAAGGAACAATCATAAATGCAGGCTTATGAGTTTCAGAAAATGAATTTGAGTTTTTAAAATTGGTTAATGTGTTTTTTTTCTTATGTTTTTAATTTTTACAACTTTGCCGATGAAGGTAAACATACAGAAAAAATACTCTGCATCTTTTTCAATTTGTTTCATATATGCCACCATTCACCCAAAAATTTAAGTTATTGCATTCATTTCATTAAGACGAATGAGATTATAAACTACTAGAATAACTGCGACTCACTTAGAATAAAAATAAAAAAAGAGTCGAGAATTGTCGTACTCTTGAACCGAGAGAGCATCCGGTCTCGGTTGCAGACGATTAGCATTGAAAAGATGAGTAAAATGGCGAAACAACTTTTTATACAAAAAACACTTCTAAGAATTCCTCCGACTTATACAGTTTTTACGCAGTTTCACTTTCTTGTTGCTTGTTATAATTTACAAATAAACTTCCAAGTGTCGTCGTAATGTCCATTGTCACCATCATATAATGAATATTTCAAAAAACCACACAAAAAAATGCATTTATTCCGCGACACGTGTTGACGTCACTTACCACGGTTCGAATTTTTTTCATTCAATTGTAATACTGAACGAAATTATACTATTCTGCAAAGCAAACTATGTTATTTATGTTCCGATTTCATGACTTTATGAGTAGGTTACTCTCACTATTAGCAATACTGTTGCCTTTTTTTTCATCACGAGCTCTAGAATAATCGTAGGAAATTACAGCAAACAAATCGTTTATATCGTATATAAAAACTCGCGTACTCAAAATATGTTTAGTTTTGAAAAATAAAGTCTCTTTTAAAGTACAGAAAGTACACTTAAAACACATGATGTCTGCTTATACTTTGTTAGCTTTAACATTGATAATGTCTGTTGGAGGCTTGGTAAGATATTATTTTTCAAATTAGTATTCTTATCTGTGTATTACATAATATTTATATTTGTAATATGTATATTTGTGAAATTTTGTCATCGGAAACTGTTTAGCTTATTGAGTCATTCTTAAAATTTTCAATATCTAGAACAGCGGTTTCCGAAACGTGTTGTGTGGAATCCTACGGTTTAATAGAAGGATTACAGGGATAATCGAAAATATGCGGGTGCAACTGAGATTTAACAGAAATTACGTATTTAAAATCACGTTGAACTAATATTTAAACTAGTCATTACGATAAGTAGATAATAATTCTCTTTGGTCACATTTTTAAACGCAAATTCACACTCGGGAAACAGTGATGTTATTTTAAATGAATGGAACGTATTTTTGATGTATTTAATTTCTTAGAGAAAATAAAAGAGCATTAAACAATAAAAAATTGCAATTATTCGATAATTTCGCTTTTTTTAAACTGAATATTGGCTGTTGAAAAAGGCATAAAAAATGGAAGGTTAAATGAACAAATTCGAGAAAAAAAAAAAACTTCGAATAACAAACTGGCTCCTATAAACAGGAATAAATATTTCTCAATTATTCTCTTATATTTAATGTAAGTCAATTTCTCATTCAAAACCATTTTGAGCATAGGTGTTCTGGAAGCTTTAANTAACTCTTTCAAAAGTACATAAAAATGGTTGCCATCAGGGGTGTACATGTAGATTTATTAAATACACCTTGTGCGCCACCTAGGAACCAAATCTATAACCCGACACTCGAAATTTTTGCTCTGTTACAATCGTACCCTGTTACAATTGACCCCACTCTCCCCTACTATAATTCCAAAGTAGTTGGTATTCACTACATTTAAAAAAGTAGTTGTAGCTAACTGCATTTGTAACAAAATTGTTGTAGTAATTGTTGTAGTTGCAACAAACTACAGAAATAATGCAGTTTTTTGGACCACTGGTTTTTAATAACAATGCATATTGAACGAATAATTGAAAGGATATGAGCTTATAATATTGCACTAATATCTCGTGTCGAACATTCCAAATTAAAATAACCAAATTCAGAAGAGATTCAAGAAAGATTCAAGAAAAGATTCAAGATTCAAGAAGAGATTCAAGAAATAAAGAAGTATGTTTCTCTGATAAGAAATCACCCGTGACGTTTAATTAATTAATTTATTTATTTGATTCTTTGTTTTCATTTCAATGAAAACCGTAATTCATCTTACTCGTTTTCAGTTTATTCATACAAAATAATCAAACTCGAAAATAGACTAGATGCCGCTCCAGTGAAAGTGATTTTTCTGATTTAATATTTTCGTAACAATTAATAGGTTTTCGTTAATAATTATGCTCAAAATTTCTGATGATATTTATCAGTAAAGTCTAAGTCCCATACGAAGATCAATCAGTTAGGGTTCCATAGCCAAAAATAATTGGGAACCGCCTAGACAATAGAATATTTTGGAAATCATTAATTTTCCAAAAAATTCCATCGTTTAGTTTATTTCACAAAACAGAAATAAAGGATGCCAATTTAGATCCTGAATTTAACGCAATTTAAATCAATAACATGATGCAGAATCACCAAATTAAATTTGCCAGATTCAAGTTTTAAAATGTCATTAAGAATACGATGGTATTTACGGTTTATAAGCAAATATCTTCTGTGGTCACTAATATTGGAATGAACTAATCAAAAATTAAAGTAAGTAAACTCCATGAAATAAATACCGCCACAATATTTTCGGAAAATGAATCTTACCATGGAACTAACAAAGTTTTCTGTTATAATTATAGACTTTGGCATTTTATAACAGCAATGGAAACTACACTGGGATAAAAAAAAGTATGGTCAAAACTACGAAAATATCATAAAATTTACCATTTTTCTGGCTCAATGGGAACACCAAAAAGCCCGATAATTTTTGCTAAAGCACTTCAGTAATGATTTTGGTAAACCTTACACTAAAATATTATTTTACAATATGCGTTAAAATTTAGTAAATATGGTAAAATTTGGTAATTCAATCCAGTATACTTTCACAGTACAACAGCATACCGTGAAAATTATTTATTCGATTAAATTTACTTTTTAGTTCTATATTTTTACAAAATTTGTGGTAATAAGAACTATCATTTTAAAACTCAGTAAACTTGCCGCAATTTCTTTTCCGTATGAAATAATGTTGTTAATTTTAACAAACATATCATGGTTAAATGGATAAGAAATTGCAAAATATAAATTTTTGCTTCGCAGTAACTAAATTTAGAATTTCATAAAAACTAATAGCTCTTATAAATTACTTACTGTAAACTTGTTGTGTCTGATATATAAATCGTCTGTTACGAATAACTGTAACAAACTGACAGACTTTAACAGTCCTATAAATGTTAAAAGCAATGCTTGTTTTAACAGCTACGTTTGAGAAGCATGTTATAGATGTGAGAGAATAAAAAATATTTATTCCTATTTTTTGTTTCAAAGTAATTTATGTCGCTTTCAGGATACATAAGAATTCCATTTGAACGTCTGTTTCAAAAGTAACAAACATTAGAAGTTTATAAAAGTTAATGGATTTCAAAAGTTTCTGTTATAAAAGTTGTGGTTTTTCTGAGGTAAAAAAAATTCACTTGTTATAAATATTTGTTTTGAAGTAAAAGTACTTAGCTTTTTAAAAAATGGAGCTTATCTATCAGACGAATTATTGGTAGAACAACTATATACGAGATAAGTGAAGTTTTTATTCTGAATTAGTTTCAATTTTTTTCATCAATCAAAATGTAGTAGATAAACAATTGCTTTGTCTACATATTTATAGGTTAACATTGATTAGCTCAAATTTTTCTTATGGTATCGTTAGTTTACTTGAAACAGGAGGGAGATTTAATAACTACACTTTTCAAACAATTGTAAAAAACAATATGAGAAGCACTATCCCTGCACACTATAAAAATGTGGTATAGTAAAATATATTTTAAAAAATTGAGCTGAATTTTTTCATTAACTTCGTATTTAATGAAAGCTTAATATTTCTTTATTTTATAGGTAGAGGCATGGAAGAGATGTTATGAGCAATCGGATTGCGATCGGATGACAGAATGTTGTTCTAAACATTTTATGACCCCAGAAGCTTACTGCGTGAAAAGGCGACTACTTGGTAAGCTCATTCTACATTAATTCAACTAGGTGTCACATTTTTGCATGTATTGTCAGCGCCTGTCTAAGGCAAGGACATACGGGCAGTTGCCCCAGACCCCACATTAGAAGGGGCCCTCAAATCGAATGGAGAGTTTATTTTAAGTTTCTTTCTTTAATCAACTTTTTTTTAAGCAAAATATCAGTACAGTGTAAAATTCGCCAGTTTTATGTTAGCTTCTTCATTAATCTATCGTATGAATACAAAAAATCTACAATTCGTAAATCCATGACTTTCTAGTAAGGAATTCAGCTAAATTTACTTAATTACGATTTACAAATTCAGACAATCAAAAGCTTGTATTTTTACATACCGCAAAATGCGGTATGTTTACAAAAATACAGGCTTCTGATTGGCTAATTGAGCTATCATAATTGCAAAAATTTAGCTGAATTCCGCCCTAATGTCAGCAAGGATATGAAATTTTCGCAGCCAAAGCCATGACAAAGTTAACAATCAGAAAATTGCATTCGGCGTGTTGGCATAGAATTGACAGAAAGTCAGTAAAATGGACAGAACGATATTTCGTTTGACCATTGAAGGACATTGACTTTATATTTCGTTTGACCATTGAAGGACATTGACTTTAGGTAGCTTTACACTTTTGCTGTCTTAGTCATTTAGGTTAATTGATAGACTCTGCAAACGTTTACTCATTTTTCTAATTGAAAAAGCATTACTTAGCCAGCTCGATATTATTTAGGCGCATTACAAGTCTTTTGGCTTATTAAAGAATATGCGTTGATTCCTCAAACAGCATGGGTTTGCTCAAGGATTGAATCGTATAGTGAATTATTTCATGACTTTTTATGAAGAAAATAAAAGAAATATAATTTAGGCGTTTTGTATAATTCAGGCAGTTTGAGCAATGAACGATAAATTTTTTAAATAGCTTGAAAATATGAGTCATTGTATTAAATCTATCAAATACCAGGCACCAAAATAACGGAGACGTTTTGAAAAGAGCCGGATTTTTCAATTAGTCCACATTATGCTCCAGATGCCAAAAACTCCATACAGACTAAAATAGCTAAATAAAAGAGGTAGGAGAATTTTTCATACTACCAAAGCGGAAACAAGCTAATTTAGAAAAACCTTCTAGCAAAATTCTTTTAATTTTGGAGAATGGCCATTTCTCTATTTAACCTTTAATTTACTATTAAAATATTTAGTAGTGGAAGAACAATGCTCTTTAGTTCTCAAACGTTAAAATATTATTAAACTATCTTTGCTACCACTGGAAAAATATTTTCTGAAACTACGGAAAGCCCGTTGTAGAATTCTTACCAAAATTGCACCGGCATAATACAAGTAATACATATTATCGCCAGGGATACATATGAATTAAGCGTCATCTGTGAATGGTGATTTTCTACGGTTTTCCTAAGCAAATTTTTTATTAACCTTTCCTCCTTTAAGCTTAGTCTAGTTTATTTCAATTAATACGTATTATCAATATTAATAAAGCATTAGTGTCAGTAATAATATGTCGATTCAAAATGAATAAGTATCTTTTCTCCAATATTTTTACTGTAATTTTGATCAGTTTCTTCTATCAATTAACAACTTACCAAGAATTTTAAGGCTAAGAAAGCGAATATTTTATACAAACGAAATTTATATACAAACAAAGTGTTCTATGTAATGTTCTTAAATCACTCCTCAAAAGCGTAAACTTGTGAAGGTACAATAACAAAAATTTTAATAATAATAATAGTTTTGAGTGATAGCTTTAAGTTCTGAAATTTATAATTAAGGTTTTTAACATATTTCGTAAGTGTTCCCCAAGTTACGAACAATTTTACGAACCCACGGTTGCGTGGATAATTCTTATTATAACTTATTGCAATGTATAATCCTGTGGGAGTGATAGTAATTCCAATTTTATTTGAAAATAATAAGTTTTTTTAAGATTACGTGAAACTTCATTTTCAACAAGCGTAATCGTAATTAATAAACATATACGATTTTATTATTTTATATTTTTAATTGGTTGATTGCAAAAAGACGTAATTTGCATTTTTCTAATGTTGTTAATTATTTATAATTTCCTTAAAATTACTGTCGTAAGAAATGTAAATTATATAACTTCCATAAAAAATTTCAAAATGTTAAAGAATATTTATATTTTTATAGGGGAAATGTGCCTAGATGGAGATCTGTATACTACGATGATTAATGGCACGTATGACATCACGTGTCCCTGCATCGTCGGATTAGAATGTAGGAAGCCAAAATATTATGATGAATATGGAGTAAGCAATGTTTTATCAATGTTAAAACTTTCTCGCGTGATTTCTCTTAAGGACACTTAAATTCATGGACACTATAATGGCTGTATTTAATTTGAAATACCAATAATGAAAAATGCTTACAACAAGCTCACACACATTCACACTATTTATGAACTATTTTTGCAACTGAAAACATCACATATGACATACGTTGGACATCATTAGATAATAGTGGCTGATTGTATACAATACAGCAGAGTAGGTTTGTTATTGTCTCGCCTGCTGGCAAGTTCACTGTAACGAAAGCTGTAGTCTCATTTATTTTTCGTTATTATGGGAACTTTTTATATTTATAGGATTTTTTTTAGTATTTATTCCATGATTTCTAAGAAAAAGTCGCATGCATAAGAAGATGGAAGTATTTTCACTTTCCCGTCTTAAAAAAAAGCCCGATTGAATTCAACTGCTTAATACTGTTTTCAAATTTTTAACAGCTCGAGACGTGCTCCATTGGCTCCATGCTACGCAGCTCATGCAGTAATAGAGTAGTTTCATTAATCCTTTCCCAGCAGCTGCAGCACAAAAGACAACGAAAAGCATGCATTATATATAAATAACTATTCTCTATAGGGGTAGCTTAAAATAAATTTAAATGAGAACATTAAATACATTTATTTTGCAAGATTTATATACAGCATTAAAGACCCTTGTATCAAAGTATTAATATTAAAATAATTTAAATCATAAACAATATAATTTGTTTATGATTGAATAGCGCTAGCAATCCAATACAGGTTCACAAATGATCCCTTGGCAACATTCTGGGATTCATCAGTAGTAATTGCCTCAAAACAAAAATTGCAAATGCACACACTGCACTATCACAATTTTTCACAAAAAAAGGTAGAAGGAGGCGTGCTTGCTCAAGGAATATAGCGTTCGCAATCCAATGACGTGACCCAGGCTCGACTTTCATTGGTGGCTTGCAGCTTGAACCGACCACAGCGATAATATAAAATATCCTCAGTGGTAGACGGATCATGGGTTAGAGTTCCCTTGCCGTCTGGCTGGCTAACCGCTGGAGGGTTTCGCGATTTTCCTCTCCATGCAACGCAAACATTAGTTGGTTCTAACAAAAAGTCCTTCCCGAAAGCTGGTTTGCCCCAATGCTTTATCCAGGATTTAACTCGTCTTCTGGGTTGGATTCAAATGTTCAAGGCTACGGAGTTAAACAATGATAGTCGTAAACTCAGAATTGGTCGGTTGTGCAACCCCATTTCGAAATATAACAAAATGTCGGCAGTTTCAAAGGCTATAGCCACTTGTTTTTGTTTTTCAGAGACTCATGTATCAAAGAAATCCTTCATGCGTACCAATAGGATCAGACCAAGCTCCTTTGGAATATTATTTGAATGGATTTGGTGGATATAACGATGTTTACGATGATGGTAGAAATTTTGGCGGCAATCCAATAATTGTCACTTCTGACAGATATGGGGGCAGACCATATGCATCCAATGATCCAATGCCTGTTTCAAGAGCTAACGCTTATGTTTATAGAGGCTAGATTTTCTTTGTAAGAATAAAAACGCGGTTTGATCAATTGTATAGTTTTTATTTTTTAAGCCAAATAAATGAACAAATAAAATGTTTCATTGAGAATTGATTTTTGTCCATTTTTTCTACGATACCATGGTAATGCAGTTTTAGGTATTTTTGTTTCCTTCTGCTTCACTCAGAGCCTTAACTCTTTGAGGCGGATGGGACATCGGTGTCACTTTTATATAAATTTTTTTCCAAACCTCTAATTACAAGAAAAAATATATTTTGATGTTTTTTAATTATAAAAAAGTCTAATAGTTACTAAAAGAAATCTGTTAGATTTTCGGAATTATACTTGTGGTAAAATATAAATTCAAAAAAAAAAAAAAAAAGAAAAGTAGATTGAAAAAATGTATTTTTATTCTTATTCAAAAATTTATCAATAATTGATTTTGTAAACTGAAGAAATTTCAATGATGAATAACTGTTTCTCTTAGATAAGTGCAAATTTGGAAGATTTTACATTTTACTCAGAAGAAGAAACCGGTGTTTCAGGTTATATTTCATAGCCATAAATTTTTTAAATGCTAAATACGATACTTTACACTATTTTTGATCTAAAGTAATACTAAATAATAAAAAAAAGTATGAAAAATATGTTTAATAAAAATTAAGCGTTAAAGCATGTAAACGCATTAATGACTGAATTTTTTATATGCCGTGATGCAAAAAAAAAAACTCCTATTGAAAAGATACTTTTTTTTAACTAAATAAGTAATTAATTCTTTAACTACTTTTTGATCTCTGAAAAGAATAAATAAACATTTGCTTGATATAAAAACACTCCTGTTTCATATAAGAAGAATTCTCGTAATTCGTGTGACGTATATGCCACAGTAGGTCAACATGGGTTTAGATGTTTTGTATAAAATTTTCATTAAGCCATCATTAATTTTATAGCATAATCTGAAAGCATGTGACAACTGTCACGCGAATTGGAATTGACGTCCTGGAAGCAAGATAAAATGATTTACTTTTAATGTCTTGCATTCCTTAAAACCTTTTAAGGTTGCTGCATTTATTTCTTTTTGATATTTTTATCTTGATACCAGAAGCTAAAAGAAGAATGGAAACATTTTTGATTATTAGCATAATTAATTTTAAGATAAAACAATTAAATTTTTGTTTATTTGCGATAGCTTTATTAAATTCGTAAAAACTTAAAAATTTAGTAAGTTAATTAGCTTAAATGTAATTAAAACAGTTGTAAGTCATAATTAAATGTCATAAATATTCATTTGAGTACTGTTTTTGCTTTCATAAAACATAAATATTTAATAAAATAATTTTTGCGATAATTTAAGGTAATTAAATATTTATTCAAATGTAATTTCATTTATTGTGATATAATAATCGGATATAAATAATTATCTAAATAAATTTTGTTAAAATGAAACACTTTATGATTTCTGTTAATAATTTTAGCTTAATGCAAATATAAACCCCGAGAGACTATTGTTACTTGATACATTATTTATGTTAATACTATTATAAGGAGATACACAGTAGAAAGAATAGAAAATGTTAAATGTTCTTTTCCATAAACTTTAAATAAATCCTTCTGTATTATTGTTTTTTTAAATGCCTACTTACATTAGTTAACATATTATTGCATATTATATTTATTTACATTATTGCTAAAATTATTAAACTTTCTTTTTACAATTCATTCATGCACATATTTTTCTACATTTTTATTTCTAAAAGCGGAAGAACATAAAATTAAAAATTGAGGAAAACGTATGGTCAAAACTACCAAAATATGGTGAAATTTACCGTGTTTCTGGCTTTATGGGTACACCATAAAGCTCAGTAATTTTTATCGAAGCGCGTTGGTAATGGTTTTGGTAAAGTTAACAGGAAAATATGATTTAAAAATATGAGAAATAATTGGGTAAAGGTGGTAAAACTTGGTAATTTTATCACGATACATTAGAGTATGGCATAAAAACAATTTATTCGGTTAAATTTGCTTTTCCATTTTTGTATTTTTTACTAAATGTGTGGTAATAGGAACTATAATTTTAAAAACCATAATTACTGGTTAACCGTTACCATCTGAACGGAAAAATTACCGAATGAATGGTTTAAATACCCCATATTTTGAATATATTAACCAGAATTGTGTTTCCCCCCCAGAAATGAAATTACTATAGTGTAGTAATTTTACCAGAATGTTTTTATTCCCGGCACAAAGCTGCTTGTAAGTGCATTTTCATTTTTATGTTCATTTACTTTAGTATAAAATGATAGAAGAAAAGATTAAACAGTCACTTTGCTCAATTATTGTACTGATAAAGAAAAAAAATCAAAAGATTGGAAAGAATGCATATCAATTATTTTATTGAAAGAAACCATCCTTCATAATCTTAAAAGGAATAATTTCCATTAGGTCTATTAATTATGCAGTTTAAGTCGAAGAGTCGAAGCCAAAGATAATTTTGTTAGAGTCGGAAGAAATTTGCCCGACTCCGGCTAGATAAAAGTTAGATCCTGTAGATTGAATTTAATCTAATGGAATTTAATAAAGCAAATATTTATTACTATGAAAAAAAAGCATGATACTAAAATGAATAACGTGACAATTATTTAAATTACAGCTTATGTTGTAAAAAATATCCGTCGTTTTTTTCGGAATTTCTCTGTATATTTAACGGTTTAAAACACTTATTGACAAAACGGTTTCTTCCGATTTATGACTTTAATCACAGACGGATAAAATCAGTTAGCTGAAATTCTAATTCTCGCATTGGAATACTGTAACTTTTCTCCAAGCCTTTTCTCCAATATAAGATAATTTTCTATAATTGCTCTTACTTATTTTTACTTATTATTCTTGCTTATTACTTATTATTATTACAACAATTACTTATTATTAAGCAATCACTTTAAGTTTTTGAACAGCGTACAAATAAAATTGCACTTCAACTTTATTGTCAAAATTATATAATATTTGCGCGAAATTCTCAGTGTAACAATTTCTTCATAATCAAACATTTGAGTCACAGTGGCTCTAGTACAAAGCGCTCTCCTATCAACGAAGTTAGCCCAGGTTCAAAACCCAGTGATGACTGTTCGATACAAATTCTGTCGTCATAAAATATTCAAATCTGTACGAATACAGATTTGCTTCGCAACTTTCGTGGAAATAGCTTTTTCTCACATGGAAAAAATCAACTGAAACCACAGATTTATTTTCGTTGCAAAACTTTGCTTCGTTACGGTTACAAAACCAGTTTGATTACGGATTTTCTTCGTGATTTTTACGGAAAAAACGTTTACTTATATGGTAAAACTTTTTCTTGCATGGCTACTGGTTTAAAACCGTAAATTTACGGGATTATCTTTACAGTGTATCACAAAACTTATTTGTTGCGTTTGAGTATTTGGAGCCCTTGTTTGATTCAACTCTTGAAAAAGAACATGGAGAGATTTTAAAGTATAGAAAAATCAGTGTTAATAAATGAATTATTTGAAATCAATAATTCATAAATTTCAAATCTTTGTTTCTTAATATCAAATCTAAGTTGCTAAGTTAATCAAAACGCTAATGCAAATTAATTGAATATGTCATTGATTATAGTTTCCTAGTTCATGAATATTCACTTAAGTATCATCTTGTCATAAGATATTAGTGTAAGTATGAGTGAAATATTGGCATAAAAGTCCTTTCTTTATAATAATTTTCCATGATTTTAATATATTGTGAAAACATATTTGTTAAAGGTTATTTCTTTAAACAGTAAATGTAACAGTACTAGCAGCTCTTGGCGGCCAGCTTGAAAACCTTTCAAAATTGTCTTGTAAGACATTGTCAGGATCCTGATTCCTCTCCCACGCATTGGATTGACCCCTTGACCTGAGGGTCAGAGGGTGAAGGACACTGGAGGTGTCGTCCCCTACCTTGGGGGTGGAGCAAATGACTGTTTCTGAGGAGAGAGAGGATTTTTTGAGATCAGATTAGTTTAGAACGCAGAAGAGTTGAGTTTTGAGTTGAGCTATGATAGAGAAAGCATGAGCGAGAAGGGAGCAGCAGCGCTCCGGAATGTTATATTCTCCAATTCATGTATCATTTTGTAAATAATTCTATAATCAAGAATTTAGTAATAAATNTTTAATTAGAGCATAAAATAAGATTTGTTTTGTTGTATTTTTGAATTTAGCTCTAAAATTTGAATGTTGATGTTATAAAACTTTTTGATTATTCGCTGAATATTTGCAATTTGAATTATTGTAATGAAAATTCTTTAATCGAACTTCTCTTTTTTTTTATGGTATATTGTATTTTTAACAATTTTGATGAACCCCCATGGTTCATGGGGGGGGGGCTGTGTGTTACGAATTAATTCTCTTTGGCGGCGTCAATTCGTCGCCAATCAAATTATATTTTTTTTTGTCAGTTGTTCTCGATGCACTCATGCCTGAAGGAGCATTTCTTGAAAGCTCCTATTTCATATATTTTTTTGTTTGTTTCAGTCTAATTATTATTTGTTTCATTGTTAAGTTTATTAATAAATATAGAAGCTCATATTAATTGTTTCTTACTGACCAGGGCATCAAATGGTAGAGATACACGCATATACCGAAACTCGAAATAGATTTTCTATCAGTTACAGCTGCCTCAAATTAAGAAAATTCACTAAACGGTTTTTAGTTTAAAAACGAATAAAAATGAAACCACAATTATATTTAACAAATGTAGTAACTTTATTCTAATCATACGTTGTTACGAGAAGTAAATTGAAAAGGGTATAGATAAAATAAAAATATATCACAATATGAATTTATTCAGATAAGCTTTAAAAATAACTTAAAATCGAAACTAACACCATGGAAATAAACAAAGATATCGAAGTTATTGTTTCAATGAGAAGGTCATCAGATGATAAGTGCGAATAACTTTACCTCAAATCTAATCTATTTTATGATTGATTTCCGTGAAAACAATGAGCAAAATCGATGCTCAAATAACCACAATTTAATTTCTGTGAAACTATCTTTAAAGATGGGCGTGAGAGGGTTGCACAGATTTATGGAAGAAAATCCCCATATTTTCAAGCCATTTAAACTCCATGATACTCGAATCATCATCGACGGATGCAACTTGATTCATTATTTGTATACCTATAGTGGAGTTGATTACAGGTTCGGAGGCGATTATAACGAGTAAGTACATGTTAATTACCAATATAAAGCTTATAGTGGAAGAGCATGTTAAAATTAAAATATACCAGAGTTTTAAAAAATGATATTTTACCGTCTATAAGTGAAGAATCTTAATGTATGCTTTATAAAATCTTTAAATTAGTGGCTTTAATGGAAAAATGTCATGTAAATAGCTTTCTGATGATCTTATAAATTCTAACTTGATTCATTATTTGTATATAGTGGAGTTGATTACAGGTTCGGAGGCGATTATAACGAGTAAGTACATGTTAACTACCAATATAAAGCTTATAGTGGAAGAGCATGTTAAAATTAAAATATACCAGAGTTTTAAAAAATGATATTTTATCGTCTATAAGTGAAGAATCCTAATTTATGCTTTATAAAATCTTTAAATTAGTGGCTTTAATGGAAAAATGTCATGTAAATAGCTTTCTGATGATCTTAAAGAATTCTACAGCAAATTTTTTTTAATTTTTTACTTTTTTTAGCATGTTCTTCCACTAACATAAGTAACCAATATAATGTCTAAATAAACATATATTAAAATGTCTTCCACTATAAGTATAACATGTCCTTCCACTAAAAGTGAAAAGCTTTCAGGGGAAAAAATGTTGATAGGTACTTTTAAAAAGCATCATTTTCTAGATTTAGAAAGATTTTATAGCGGAATGCGAGCATAAATCAATTATTAATGTAATTAATTCTTTAAGTAGGCTGTATTAAAAAACTTTGTGGCGTTCTCATACACTCTGAGGATGATATTTTGTAGTTTTTTACAACCTTTCTTAACATGTTTTTCCACTGAGCAAAAGCAGTAAAATTTTTAAGGGCTTTTTTTTCTGATTTCTTTTCGAACACACACCAAAGTAGCAAAGTGATTCAGTTTTTTGCGACTTTCCAATGCTTGCCAATTTTATATAATCGAAAATTATCTATTTCGTAAAATGTGTAAAAAAAACGGTTCACCATGAACAGCATTTGATTTAATATGCATCACGTTCTAAGACTCCATCCTAATATTTCTAGGGGATGACTTCAAATATACTAATTAATTAGTGTAGACGATATTTTAAGTTACGAAACTACTTAAGACGGTATTTTTTTAATTTTATTCAGAGGAAGTAGTACACAAAATGTACTTTCTCTGAATAAACATACCTTTTTTTCAACGGGTTTGGATTTCTTACAACCAAAATAGACGCGATCTGGAAGTTATGGTCCAAATAGTTTAGTCAGGAGAGCGATCTAAAACTTAAACCCCTTAGTGTTTGTTCTATTTTCAGCCTATTTCTTCATATTTCGAGAACTTTTAAGGAATTGAAAAATTTTTGCACACAATTATAAAATTTGTTTATCCAACGATAACTCCATGCAAACAATAAACTTTAGTAAATATTTATTGTTTTGATTATTTCATTTAATAATAGTCGAAAGAATTTGGAATTGTGAGGTATATAATTTTTGCATCTATTTAAAGTATCTTATTTTAAATGGAAAATACAAAACTTGAGCGAAATCAGTTAGTTTCTAAAAAATCGAATTTTAAATAACCCACTTTTTGAAAAATTCGATTTATCAGAAACTATTCAGCCAATTTAGCCAAATTTTATATTTTGCAATGTAAAATTAGGTACTTTAAAAATTCTTTACGCACAGTTCAAATTTTTTCCACTATTTTTTTTATAAAATAATAAATAAAAAATTAATGTTTAATGAAATTTATATTTTGCATGGCATTATCTTTGGATAAACGAATTTTTTATGTGCGAAAATATTTCAAAAAAGTAAAATTAACATTAAGGAATTAAAAATTTAAAGCACTCTCCAGACCAGACTATTAGGAGTATATCGCCCAAATTTTGGCTACCCCCCCCCCACATTTTGGGGGTCAGAAATTTGAATCTATCAAAAAAGAGTACGTTTTTGTGTCTGATTTCGTAACTTGAAATATCGTCTGCACTAATTAATTAGCATATTTGAAGTCAACCCATCTAACCATTAAGATTGAGAACACTGTGAATTTTTTATAATTTTTTCTTAGTGAAATATATTTAAAACCAGCTCATATCAAAATCTGAGCGTTAATTTGTTTGAAAACACCCGTAGATATCAAGATATACACGTAGGAAATTTGAAATAAAAAAAAAGAGTTTTCGGCCAATAAACGAAATATTCAGAGAATGAAAATCACTAACTTAAAAAGTGGACGTATGCTTGAAAATACCCTTCGATATCCAGAAATACTTACAGTAAGTTTGAAAAGAGATCTTGTTTTGTCCAATACACGTTATATATTCAGAGAATGAAAATAATTACCTTAAAGGAGGACAATGTATATTTTTTATAATTTTTTCAGAGCGAAATATATTTTAAACTACTTTTATTGAACTTGATAAAGATAACAAATTCACTTTTAGATCGCTGCTTTAAGTTCAAAACATCGCTAAAATTAGTTTTGTTCTCGGGACTTAGCTTTTGGTTTTGTATGTCAACATACGGAAAAGCAACTATAACTCCATTTCTAAAAATCAGAGATCAAAAATTTAAAAGGTTTTAAGAAAACAATTGAACTAAAATTCAAATATGGATAAAAATAAAAATAAAAGACTCAAAATTTTCTTCGGAATTGTCGATTTTCCCCCAATCGGATATCTTAAATTAGTTTCAATTAAAACGTGAACAGCAATTAGTTTGAAAACACCTATATATGTCCTGAATATTTAAAGAGAACTTTCTTGCTCGATATACACTAATGTCAGACTATGAAAACCACTACCCATAAAGTTGGTCATTTTGAGATTTTTTTTTTGTGTAATATTTTGCAATGCGGAATTTATTGGAAACCGCGGTTATAAAAGAGCTTCAGTTCATTTCATAACACCCATATATGTTAAAAAAAATTATAACAAAAATGAAAAAATAAGTAAAAAAATTCAAATGCACACGAGTGTGAAAATTATTATCATGATAGATTGGATATTTTTCAAATCCTTTATAATTTTTTACAGTACGGAATTCAATCTAAAACACGAGCATCAATTTTTTCTTTGACAATACTCATAAATCTCAAAAAATAACTTTAGAAATTTAAAAAAAAAAAAACTTTTTTTTATCCAATGCGCATTAAGAGAACAAGACAATTATTAAAAACACCTTCCACAAGTTTCATGAGGCAATCAACCTGGTTTCAATGTTTTTGATCCTGGCTTCAACATTAGTTTTCACAGATCTTAGCTTTCTTTCTTAATTTGCGACGATAATGGTGATTCAATTTTGGCAAGGATTCTTAGAACTATTGCATAGCAAGGTGCGGAGCAAAAATTATAAAAATTGAAAAGGATTCTTATTTCATAAATATTATGTATTTGTCCTTAAAGTGGAAATAACAAGGCTTTTTAAAACAAATTTCACAGTGAACATTTTCCCGTAAAAATATATCCTACGTTAACATAAATAAATAAACAAAATAAGGAAAGAAATTTAAAAAAAAAATGAAATAAAAAAATATATATATTCAATGAGTGAAGATTTGGTAAACCAGATAAAAGAAAAAAAGCTAATGTATAACAGTTTCCGTTGCGTGCATGATTTAGTATTACAACTGCAATTTTCGAATTTTAAAATGGACTAAAACCTTCTTTAAAATTGGATTATGTTGTTTAATTCATCGCTAGATTGAGAAAATTTTTCATTCTACTGAAATTTAATGTAATGAAATACTTAAACGGTGAGAAAATTTTATTTAATATTTAAATTAAAATCTAATTTTTTTTTATTTTATTCTCCATTGATAAAGCTTAATTTTTTTTTTTAATTCCTTCCACACGTTTTTATATATTGTTAACGATTAGGACTGGGCAATCGATTCATCGGAAAACATCGATGTGGTGTAATCATCGCCAATCCGATGTTTAGGTTTGCGTCTTTTACGAAGCATCGGAAACTCCGATGTCCGCGCGATGAGAACCATGTTTCCCGATGACGCGAAGAGCGATTCTACAGATTCAACATCGATGTTCGAGCGAACATCATTTCCCCCGATCACGAGGCGACATAGATTCCCGTGACGATCCTTTCCCGTGTGCTTCTTCCTTCGCGAATTATCAAGTAACGATACGCTAACACGATGTATTCCGATGTGACTAGGAGTGAAAACTAACTCATCGCCAATAAAAGATGAAAAAGTGCTTTCTTCAATTTGTGCAAATCCAAGAAAAGAAAATGATTCTCTGAGGATTATTTATGTTTTGTTATTTGATAATACTTTGAGATCATTTTTGTCTTGTTGAAGAAAAGATCGATTTTGATCTGTTCCGATAAGACTTTTTGTTTATTAATTTTTTTACCTATTTTTCTTTGTTAAATCTGAAGAATGCATTCCTTTTATATGGATAAAATGTTTTCATTAATAATTTTGTATAAAGCTGCAATTTTGCATATTGACTACGTTTTCAATTATTAAAGAGTGATCATTATTATTGTTAGAAAATATAAAAAATCTAATATTTTTACAAAAAAATTTTTAAATTGACAGCTTATCAAACGCAAATTTTCTTTTTAAGACAGTCGTTTCGTTTTTATTTCTTTAGGTTTTCGCTTTTATTTCTTTTCTTTTTTTCTTTTTCGACTTGATTGCTTTTCGATCTTCCTAATTTATAACGATTTTTATAAGAGTGTGCAGTTTAATTTTATTTTCACGAAACATAGTTTAGCAACATAATAATACATTAGGTTAGCAATAATTTTGAAAATAAATTTTTAAAAAATTGATTTTTACAATATTGAAGCCATAATAATTTCCATCGTATACTTTTCCAGGAAATTTTGTTTTTTTACTAGTTTTTCGCTATTTCCTCAAAAATATTGAAGGTTACTACCTTCAATACTTCTACTGCCTTCAATAAATTATTGAAGGATATTCTTCAAGAAATTCTGGAGAATGAAAGACCAAGAGGTTATACACATCGGCTGTTCTAAGTCTTCTATCTTTCTCAACCCATCATTTTTATTTATTTTTTTAATATTTTTCCTTTACGTTCTTTATTTTTCTGTTTATAAAGATTTTTAAAATTGTTGGCTTAATGCGCATTTTAAATTTTATTTTATTTTTACAGTTGGTTGACATACTTTGAGGCAGGCTAATACTTTTGGTCTATTGATCTGATTTTTACTTATTATGACTTAATCTTTAGTGGTTTGAGGGAGAGACCTCAAATATGCTAATTAGTTTAAGCAGACAATATTTTAAATTACGAAGTGAGGCGCAAAAGCGTACTTATCTGAATAAATTTTTTGACGGATTGTGATTTCTGACCCTCAAAATATAAGGCGTAATCTGATGGTCAGGAGAGAGATCGAAAGTTAGGATCTCTTGATGTTAATGCTACTTTTTGCGTATTTCGTCATATCTCGAAAGCTTTTCACTCGAATTGAAAAATTTTAACACAAAATTATAAAATTCGTTTATCCAAAGATAATTTTATACAAAAATGATTTTAATTCATTTTTTAATTAGTAATAGTCGAAAAAAAGTTTGAATTTTAAGGTATACAATTTTTTTAAAGAATATAATTTTTCATTTTAAAATAAAAAAGTTAAAAGAAATTAGTTGAGTTAATTTCAAAAAATCAGACTTCTTGAAATCCGATCACTAAGTCGAAAGTAATTTTTTCTTCATGCACTCCACAAATATCAAATACTAATTGCTAAAATATTAATGTTAAGAAAAATTTATTACAATATAAAAGCTAAAAAAAATGCACCAATTTCTTCGAATTTTATTTTCTAGAAAAATTATTTCTTAATGTAATAATTTTATAATGCGGTTTTGTCTAAGATACCTAACCATCTTTAAGAATGTTGAAAATAAACAATAATTTCTGTTGGCCAAGGTTGAAATAGTATTCTCTTTTCTTTTTTTACCCTTCTTAATTCATTCTTAAACATAATTTACTCATTTTTTTCAAAGCTGCATGTAAAATTTTAATGAATTATTCGTTTCACTAGTTAACTATTTATTCAATACCTTCTTTCTTTCATTTAAAAACTTACGATTTTCTTCAGCAAAATCAGAAGGTTGAAAAGATGTGTTTTGTTTAAATTGAAAAAGACAGTCTATTGAATTATTTTAATCCAAAAGAAGAAAATAATCAAAATAAAAATAATAACTAAAAAAATTAGAAAAAAAAACCCATTACAATAAATATTTTTTACTAAACATTGTTTATATATACCTATAAAATGAATATAATTCGTATAATGTTAGTTACATGCATTTTGGCAAATTTTCACTTTTTATAAATTTTATCTGAATATCCCTCTCTCGAAATTTTACTCCCTTTCTTCCCCAAACACACAAAGTTTAAATTCTAAAAATCTAATATATATATATATATTTAAAATTTCAGTTTTAGTCTTACTTTACAGTAGCATCAAATAAATAAAAATTAAAGTTGTGCAGGAATGCAAAATTTGGCAAAACCAAATCTGAAACAGTAACGTGACAAAGCGATGTATCGAAACATCACGATGTTTGAGTGGCGATGCATCGCGATGCTAAAATCTTAACATCGCCCACTCCTATTAACGATTATTAAAAGAGACAACAATTAAGAAAAATATTGTTAACAATAATTGGGATGCAGGCAAAATGCAGAGTACGTAACGGTTTCTTTCCACAACTAAATCTATGATGACTCACTAACGATCCAACAAACTGCTAAAGGTAACCAACAAACTAAAATGACTGTTAAAGGTAATTGAGCCGGAAGTGGGTAAAATGTAAAGTACGTCATTGCCTTTTTCCGTTAGAAGAACATAACGAAATTAATTTTTACTTTCAAAATAAATTTTCTTCTTCTTCTTGGCACTACAGCCCAAAGTAAGCCAGGGTCGTCACAACGTGTTTTTTTTTCCATCAGTGTCTATTAGATGCATATTGTTTCCAATTAGTAACCAACAATATTTTCAGATCTTTCTCCGTATCATCAAGCCATCTGAATAGACATCTTCCCCGTTTCCTAATGCCACCTGACTCGTCGAAGAGTAGCAGATTCAGGTGTGGTTGCTATCTTTAGATCTGAATAGGTGCCCAAGTTAACTTATTCGATTCGATATGCTGATTTTTACTACGTCTGATTGCTTACATCAATTATAAATTTCATAACTTTTGAAACACCTTCTCAAAAAATTACTAGCTTTAAATAATCTAATTTTTCTTTTTTTCTTTCTAGGTATGCCAATGTAGTCAGAAAGTATTTTGCCACTTTCACTGAATGCAATATCTCGCCCATTGTTATCTTCGATGGAGGGTTTGAGCAATCAGAACGCGCCCTTAAGAAGTGTATAAGTAGGCAAGAAACTCGTCTACAGAATATCGCTGATCTTATACAAAAGGGAGAATGCTGGTCCACGATTTTGCCTATCAATGCTTACGAAGTTTTCAAAGACATTCTTCAAGAATTGGGTATTACGTCCGCCCAGTGTGATTACGACGGTGATAAGCAAATAGCAGCCCTTGCAAAATGTTATGAATGTCCCATTTTTAGCGACGATAGTGACTTCTACATTTATGATTTGCCTTTTGGTTTCATAAGGTTCTCAAACATCTCTACTAGAATTTTAACTGAAAAAGGAAAAAATGGCGCCACTAGAAACTATTTGAACTGTCAGATATATTATGTTGACTCTCTGCTTGCTAACTTTCCTCTAAGGGAAAGAAACGTTTTGTCATTAATGACGGTTTTGGCGGGAAACGATTATTCGACTTACGAAGATTTCAAACATTTTTATTATAAAATAAATGTTCGATCCAAAAGGAAATTCTACGGTCTATTTGCTTGGCTACGTCGCCAAACTTTAGAACAGGCTATAAAACAAGTATTACGGTTTACTACTGGCGGAAAAAAGAATGACATTGAAATTATGATTGAAAATTCCCTTGAGGATTATGAAGTGAAACACACTAACATGGTGAACATTGTAGACGGAATAAGTTCAAATTTAGAGAAGAATATTGTGTACGAAACGAAACTATCTACTCCTTGTGGCAAACCGTTGCCAAAAGAGTTTGTTATCGCTTTCCATAAGGGTTTCATTCCATCTACATTGTTAAATATCATTAGTGTACATAGGAATTTTCTATCTCCACAAGTTGATAACTTTTCGAATGACAGCTCTTACTCTTGCTCTCGATATATACGCCAAGTAATTTATGGAATACTTTTGTCACATGATCCGAATAATTCTAAACGCCATGCTAAAAACTGTCTCCAACAAATAGAAGAGTATGATCGTAAAAATGACAGTGTGCTCCCAGCACGTGTGGAATTTCTCACCGCGCTGAAAAGCGGCGAACCTGTACCAAAAATGACGGAAATATATCACATGCGAAAAGAACACTTGCGAGATTTTATTGCTAGTGTGTTAGGAGTAGATAAAAACTTTTTTTTGAATATTCCGAACCATTTACATTTGTTATTTGGTTGCATAAAATTCTGGCTTTTAAACAGCGAACCCAAACCAACAAAAGAATTCGTATCTGCGCTTTTACTCTGTATCTTGTACTATCAGTTGAAAGAAATAGTTTTACAAGCAAATGCAAATAAAAACAGAGCAGGATCAATTAAAAACATATCACAACCTATAGCTATTAAAATAGTTGAAAATTTAAAGCACTACGTACCAAAACCTGTCACTAGTCGGGATAGTCCATTTGATGTACGCGTGGTTCATTATTACAGTCAATTTCAGACGTGTGTTTTAGAGATTGTTGCTTTAAACCGTTTGATGAATCTCCCTTTTGAACCACTCAAGGTTTACGAGTCATTAACTGGTAGTATGTTATACAACTTGACCAAAGAGTTCGAAAAAAGTTCGAATTCAGAAGCAGTTATCAGGTCTTTACTGGGAGGGGATATTGTTGCTGTCAGAATTTTTAATACGTATATGAATAAGTTTGTCTCAAAATTACCAGGAAATTATTTTAGATGGTCATTTAGAGGACGACTACATAGAACGTAGATAAATCGAGAACTTTTTTTGTATATTTATTAAAAGTGAATGCTCCTAAATCAAGTACAAGTAAAACTAATTTAAAAAAAAAAAAAAAACAGTTTGTTTCTACACGTATCTGAAAACTAAAAATGTAGAACTAGAGCATTTTAAATAGTTTTTAAATTTTCGTGGTATAAATTACAATCAGGCAATTTTAGAAAACAAGAAAACTACGTGTCATTTAAAAAGTTATAGTGAAAACTTATTGTAATTAAACTGTTTTCAAAATAGTTGTCCTTTTTTGTAGATTATTAACATTGAAGTCTTTAAGACAAATAATAATTAGCGTTGACCAAGTATAAAAATTTTAGTGATTTATATCTTTTGGAGTGCACTAATAAAAGTGTGTTCGTATTCATAATGATTTTCTTCCTTCAACAATTTTTATATTTAGCCTGACAACTATAACCGAAATATTTTTTCTCCTCAGATCATAAAATTGGTTTATATTTTGCATCTCTACTTAAAGATTGAAATTATTGCACTTACTAGATCGGTTTAACTTCCTTAATTAGACTGGCAGTTTTCAATAATTCAACAGTTAGAACTATAAAAAAACGTTCTTGCACCAAATTTATATAACAGAGCATAAGTATTTCCTCCAGAATTTCTGTATTTACATCAAATGCTTTCTTAGCAGTCGGGCTGCAAGTCCTTTTTAAATTGAATTTTGTGGCATGTAATTTTTGTAAGACATGTGAAAAGTCATAACGTTGTTTTCATTTGTTTAGAAATCTCGAAAAAATGTGATGTGGTTTCAAAGTTTTCTTCGATTTACAGGTTTGCTATTCGCAGTGCCATCTGTTAAAATATGTTTGTATTAAAAATAAGAAATCTGGGAGGAGAGTTAACACAATTTATTTATTTTTTTTTTTAAACTCTGACTATTTTCCAGCGAAATAGTTTTTAAAAACTAATAGTCCGATTTCGGGCACCAAGTGCTTTCACTTCAATTATATCATTATATGTAGTTATGTTATTGTTTTTAACTGAGTTCATTGCTTTAAATGGTTAAATATTTAAATATTCTTTTATTGTTTCTTGATGAGGGAAAACTTTATAAGAACATTTTGTTATTATCAGTTTAATTTGAAACAAAAGCAAATTATGCTCGCTCAGAAAAGTGTTTTATTTTTATCAATTATTGTTGTTGACTAAAATAAAACTTTGAGTAAAGTGATGAATGTTGTGTCACAGCATGGAACAATGACTTTGGGTATAATGGACATTACCTTTCACTAAAATACTTCTCAAATTGAATTTAATTACATTTTAGGTCAAAGAATACCTAAAAGAATTTTCTTCAAAAGCTTTTAAATGTTACTCAAATACGATTTTACGCTTTTGTTTTGGAATGCTTGTCGATTAAAGTCAATCGAATGGTTTTTAATTTCATACTTCAGAAACGTGATTTTATGTGTTTTTAAATCAATAAAACTATTTTTCAAAATATGCGTCTGGAGAATTTACTTATCGGAATTTCGCACGATTTTTACGGTAAGAATGTGAGTTTCGTTTCAAAGGAACCGCGGGAACAATTTTAAATCAATTTCAGGAACAATTTTAGATCCCTTTCAGACATTCTGAAAATAAAAATTTCGCGATTTTTTTTTATTTATTTAAATTTCATTTATTTATCTTTGAAGAGGATGAAAAGAACATATGATCCATGAATGATCCAGATAATTGAACTACTGCACTCCAGATAACTGTACTTGTACTGCTGTACTGCATTTGAAAAAATTGCATATTTCATACATAAAAACCCTCATTTCTTCTTAACTATTAGTTCAAAGGATTAATTTTAATTTAATTGGTATCAGCGTAAAAAATTAAATTTAAAGAGTAATGCCTCAATTGTTTAAATAGCAATGACAGTTGCGTAAGTTGGTATTAGCAAAATATTTTTCACTTTTTACACACAAAATATTTGATGAAATCTTTTTATAACTGCTGAACTATTAAATTAAACAATTTGGTTTCATTCTCATTCAATTTAGCGTAATGATAATCATATGTTACGATACCTCTTTTACCTAGATAACAATGTTAGATGCGTAAATGTAAGTAAAAAAACTTTTATACATAAAACCTAAATAACTTCAAAAGTTTTAGTCACTCGATTCAACGCAAAAAAAATCGGAATGTCGTGTAAACTAAAACAATCTTCGTAAACATGATAATAGTAATTAAAAATTTTATTTACGGCTTTTGCATTATTAAAGATATCTTTTTTTCCCATTCTGAACGTTCACTGTTGCCTTAATTCAACGTCTGTACAAATTGTTTTCCGTGTAAACTAAAACAAACTTCGTAAACATGAAAACAGTAATAAACAATTTAATTTACAGTTTTTACAATATTAAAGATA
The DNA here is from genome assembly GCF_043381705.1 of Parasteatoda tepidariorum. Classification (NCBI taxonomy): domain Eukaryota; kingdom Metazoa; phylum Arthropoda; class Arachnida; order Araneae; family Theridiidae; genus Parasteatoda; species Parasteatoda tepidariorum. The sequence goes on from NC_092208.1 coordinate 76,282,040, forward strand.
TCGTTTTTCCATTCTGAATATTCACTGTAACCTTAATCCAACGTCTTTGCAAATTTTTTTTCGTGTAAACTAAAACAAACTTCGTAAAGATGAAAATAGTTTTTAACAACTTAAAATACAGCTTTTTCATTATTATAGCTCTTTTGCTCATTCATCTCTTCAGGTCGATAATGCGTTGGCAAACAAATGGTATTTCCACCAATAAATTTTTTCTGAAACGAAAACAAAAAAGGAGAAGAGAAAAACAAATTATATTAAAAAGCAAATAATAAAAAGGTAATGAATAAGAAATGGATTAACTAATGTTATAAAATATATGCAAAATACAATGTTTTATTTACCGAAAATTTTCACATCAACTAGATAAATAGATTTTTCGTATCAACTTAGCAACATAGAAATTCGAATGAAATTTTTTAAATTTCAGATAAAAATTCGCAAGCTTAATTTTTTGTATAATTGCAAAGAAAATGTTTCTAAAATTATTCAGGTAGTTTAATTTTTTGAAAACAAATTTTTAATAAACAACTGCAATTTGCCTGTAGTAAATGTAATCATTTAGATTAGTTAATTATTTTAACACCATTAGCACTAAAAAATATAATTTAAATAATAAAGCTCAATTAAATGTTAAAAATATCTTAGAAAATATATTTTTAGCAATGCATATTATCGTATGTTACTTCAACCAATATTTATCTGAAGTTTTGTAAATTTTTCAATGAGAAATATTGCCAAAACAATGGCATACATGCTTTCATCTACTAAAGTTGAAAGATACATCTCGAAGATCTTTCTAAGGTCATTGATGTAAATAAGTGGAGAAAATTTAAACAATGTGAGAGGTAGAAATCAGAAGTTTGTAATTTACCTAAAAGAAATATCAGTAAGGTTTTTAAGTTGAAAGATACTGAAGTTGAAAGGTACTGAAGTTGAAAGATACATCTCGAAGATCTTTCTAAGATCATTGATGTAAATAAGTGGAGAAAATTTAAACAATGTAAGAGGTAGAAATCAGAAGTTTGTAATTTACCAAAAAGAAATATCAGTTAGGTTTCTACAATTTGTTTTAATCACTTTTAAAGTAAATTTATAGAAGTGTCAAAAAAATGAAAATTTAGTATTTTGATCAAATTTATATAACTCAAATCAGTTTTCTGAAAAGGAAATTATAAAATTTCTAAAATTTATAAATTTAGCATTTTGTTCGAATTTTAATTTTAAAACTTAAATAAGTTTTCTAAAAAAGAAAAAATTATAAAATTTTTAAAAAATATTAAATTGATATTTTAATGGAATCTATTTTAATAACTCAAATGAGTTTTTTGAAAAGGAAATTTATGAAAAAAAATTTTTTTTTAATTAGTATTTTGATCTAATTTATAACTTAGATGAGTTTTCTAAAAAGGAAATTTATAAAATTTTTAAGAAATAAAATTTAGATTTTGTAGTTATAAGAACAAAGTTTGAAAACCTTTTATGTTTATTTTTTCTAAATATAAACAAAGTTTTTTGAGTAGCATTTCGTGTCATGGATTTTAATTTTTGAACAAATTGAGTTGCTCAAGAAGTAATTTCGTTTTTTCTTTTAATGAAAATAAAAAGCGATTTTCTTATAGTGAGTAAATATTTTATTTAATTATGTAGAGTTTAGTTTGATCCCATTCTTATAAAAGTTTTGTTCTTTTCTGGCAGAAAACTGCTCCAGGTGATTTTTGACCTCTATACATTACAAATAAAACATTTTATCATCTAAATAATTTTGTCGGAATAAATGTTATAGACAACTCATTTTTTGGTTCTTAGTGACGATGCACTTCAAACATTAATCACTTTCTTGATGTTTGAAAAACAAATCATAGATGTCAAAGTGACTGCACAAATTTTGTGATTTTCATCTAGGTGGAAAAACGTCGCCAAATTGGAGATTTTTAATTAAGTACAATAACTTTTAAAATATTTATCTGTTCTAAAACCCACATATTACTTTACGGAAGGTGATGCATATAGTTAAAAATCATCACATTGATGCAAGTGTAGGGCATTTAAACCACGGCTTATTATATTTTCCTTGGTGACAGAATTTTCCGAAAAACAGAACAGACAGTCCGAAAAGCAACGTTAATGGTGTTCTCAATTGAAAATAATGTTTCTTTTAAATGAAGTAAAACAATACAGCACAGACTTAAACGACATCTAAATTATCAAAATGCTTAATAAAATTTAAACCTAACCAATAAACAATTTTGATGCGTCAATGGCCCGTAAGCAATTACTGTATAAACTGAAATAAATGAACAAAATAAATTATACAAAAATCTTTGACATTGATAAAACATTCTTACACCAGATGAATCGATGGATGTTTCTTTAGTACATTTTAAATCACCGAAGCAAGGACATATGAATTCATAGATCCCATTAATGTATTCTACCTCTATACACTTCTCCCCTAGAAATTATCATGAAAAAATTAATTATTTCATTCATTATAATTAATTAATAATTTGAAAAAAAATCAATTCAAACCATTTCAGCTGAACAGCAATGAACAATAAAAAATGCGTTTTAAGAAATATATATAGGAAAATTAATACTAAAAAAGAAATTTCGTGCTAGTTTGATAACAATAAAATTTCATATACTCTTGAAAATATAAAATATGTCAAATAGTACTATAATTACAATTACCATAAAAAAGTTAGAGCAAAACTAACTATCACAACATAATAAATTTTAACGTGCATTTTGGCTCCATGGGAACACAAAACGGTATTTGGTAGTAAATTTGGTGAATTTTTTATGTGAAAAAAAATTCTACCAAAAATTTTGGAAATTTCAACAATTCTAGAATAATTTGAGGTAGCGAAAAAGAGTTCACTATTCAAAAAAGTGGTTACTTTTCACAAAAATATCTAGTATGTTTTTTAGTAAACGCTTGTTAGTTTTACTTTTAATCAATTAGTTTTTGGAATGGCAGAACGAGTCTGAACTATTTCATAACTTAACTGCTGAATAACGGGCTGTACCAACTTCCTAAAACGTTAAGGTATCTGGTTCGAATCTCACAGTAACTTTGGATAGACCTATTTAGTTATTGTTTCACATAATATTCAAATTTGAGTTCTTGCTACAATTACAAGGCTCGTCACGATTTGACAAGATCTTTTAAAGCCCTCGTCAAATTTAAGAATACAAGCATCAGATAAAAAGTAGATACATTGCCCAACAACAATAAATGAGACACTTTCAAGTTTTGGAATTTTTTTTAAGCTCACAGGAAATACTTAGAGAATCATTTTATAACTTTAGAAGTGTTTAGGTCATGCGATTACTCATGTATAACAATAAACTTTAAGCTTTAAAATGTTTAAGGGACCGGCAGTTTGTTACAAAGAGAAAGAATGTTTTGGAATACCCTATGCCAAAAAAATACAGCAATAAGCATGTAACTTGTATCAATTACTTTAGTTATTATATACAATAATTCAAAATTTCGTAAGCCTGGCTTAAATATTAATGTGGATACGGGCATTTTTATAATAAATTACTTTTTTTGCCTTGTGTTTTCCTATTACTCTAAAACTATTCAATAAAATTAAACAAAATTTTAACAGATTTTAAATTTTAACACAGCAAAATTACGCTCGATAACAAAAAAATCGACGCACCAAGAATGCACTGAGACGAGCAAAATCGACGCTCGATCAGGCTGGAATGATGCCGACTGGGGACGTATAGTCTTTAGCGACGAATCCCGCTTCCAACTGTATCCTGACGATCATCGAAGACGCGTTTGAAGACACACAGGGCAGAGGGGGGATCCTGCCTTCACTATTGCACGCCACACCAGCCCTCAACAAGGCATTATGGTCTGGGGTGCCGTTTCCCTTGACAGCTGGACCCCTTTGGTCGTCATTAGAGGTACACTTACTACACAGCGGTACGTCGACGATATCCTAAGACTTGTTTTGCTACCGTTTCTTTTGCAGCGCCATGGCCTGGTTTTTCAGCAGGACAATGCCAGACCACATACGGCACGTGTTGCTATGAACTGTCTGAAAGCTTGTCAAACTCTTCCTTGGCCTGTCAGATCACCAGATCTCTCTCTATGATGGGAAGGCGATTGCATCTGGCACCGAATGATGATGACCTCGTTCGACAATTGGATCGAATTTGGCAGGAAATACCGCAAGAGATCATCCGGGAGCTTTATCGGTCTATGCCACGCCGTGTGGCAGCTTGTATCCATGCTAGAGGCGGGTCAACACCTGATTGAACTATTTACTGTAACTCTGCAATAAATTATTCAATTGTTCTGAAATTTTAATCATTTACTATTCTGTACATTGTCTTCCTATCCACCAATTTTCAATCGGATAACTTCTTCTTGGAGCGTCGATTTTTTTGTTATAGAGTGTATATAAAAAAGATTTTTTTACTGTTTCTTGTGCATGCGCGGTATAAAAACGAACCACTTAAAAACAAAAATTGCTAACTGCTTTGATTTGTTATTACCCATTGACAAAATGGGTCTTGGTTAGGATTTGATGGCGTTCACACACTTTTCAACTGTGTTCAAGAGTAATAGTAAACAGTGAGCATGCGTCGTCATAGCATGCATTGCTATGGCGACCGCTGATGTTTTTCTTTTTATTTTCACTATCAGACATTTTTTATGCATTTACATAATAATAATTTTAAGTATTTTTATATTCTTTTTATTATTAACGTATATTTACTGGCTTGACGGTGATTTCAGTATAAATATGAATGCTAGGGAAGGAAAAGTATTTTGTGATGTCTTGAAACACGTACATAAATAGGATTTGAAAACCAATCTGACGACAAACATCAATTGAGACAGTTTTTGCAACCCATGATTTGAATTGTTTAACGGAGTCAATCCAGAAAGAAAAAGCATTTGACCAATGGGCAACCAGTGATCGTAATAAGATGATCACAACTTTTAAATGCCTTTTTTCAATTTTATTTTATTTAAATTTAGTTATCACGATTAATTTGTTTTAGTGTGCAAGTAAACCAAATTGCCATCCCCACTTTTAACAGCATGTTACGTAAAGACATCTCTTCTATGCGTTTTCTGAATCCTTACTAAAACTCTAGACTGAAATTTATACACATTGGAGGTCGCATATTATAAACGAGGAAGAAACAAAAATGCATAGAAATCTAACACAGTTCAATGAAGGGAGAAGGGTCAGAAGAACAATTGACCGATTTAAACTTGGAGATGTTTCCAACAATCATTTTTCAACTCCTTCTTATTACTTTTTATTTTATATTTTGTAGCCATTGTTGAACAGCCGACCCAATTTTTTGGGTTTACTACTACTAATGTTCAACTCCATAGCCTTGTAATTTTAAACCCAATTCAGAAGACAAGGGAACTCTTGGATCAAGTATTGGGGGCAATTTGCTTTCGCGGAGGACTTTTTGAGGGAACTAACCCACATTTGCGTTACATAGAGAGGAAAACCACGAAAACCTCCCAAGGGTAGCCTAACGGCAAGGGTACTCTAATCCATGATCCGTCTACCACTGAAAATATCTTACGTCAGCCCTGTGGTCGATGCAAGCCGGATGCGGAATTCGTATCTACCAGCCATGGCTCGGATTCGAACTCGGTTCACCTCATTGGAAGTCGAAAGCTCTATCCCCTGAGTCATCATGGCTCCCTTTTTATAACTGTAATCAAAGAGGTTTTGATGTTTCATTCACCCGCCTTCTTTGACTGTGATTCGTCCGATTTCAATAGTACTTTTGTTTTTCCTTACTCAAATATTTAATTCTCACCCCTCACGTGTATTAATTTTTCTGTGTCTTCATTTCTTATAAGAATTCTAAATATAGTTTTAAAGGACGATCTTTAAGAAAAGACAACAGTATTCAAAGAGTATAGCTATCTAAATTATGCATTTGTTACGAAATTAGATTGATACGGAATGAACTTACTAAATCGTAATTTATTCTTGCAATAAGCTTTCGAGCTGAAAGCTTCTTTACAGCAACATTCCGTCTCTTTGCAATCCAATTGCTGATAACAACTCTTTCGTGCCTCTACCTATACATCAAATATTATACTTTTATTGATTACGAACATGAACTAAATAAACATATTGCATCTTAGTAATAAACAATTGTTAAAACAAATTACAGTTCTTAGCCACGTATTAAATTTAAACCATGATAAACACATTTCAGGAATTGAAAAATTATACAGAAATTTCTGATATAATTTTTAGAAAAACTAAGTTACTTAGTTACTAAGTAACTTAAGTTACTAAGCGGCTTCATTAGGTGAGCCTAGTTGGAGAGATAAAATTCAGGCTGTTATAAAGTCTAAAAATATAAAAAAGATAATTGGGTATAATATAGCCTACGTCACGGGTTGTGTTGTTCCTACTAAATTTAACCCATGAACGGCATTTTCTGCGAGCGTAACTTCAAGCCACAAATAAACAAACGAAGTGTTCAATCGTTTAAATAGCTGCTCGCCAGATTTCATTGCATTATAAAGCAAAGTTATTGAAACTAAATGCAACTAAATGAACAACAGCAACTAAAACATATAACAACAATTACTAATAACAATAACTAAATAAACAACAACTAAATTCCATTCGTTTAGCATTGCGTCATATGTTGTTCCTACTAAATCGAAGTAGTTGTGTTTTTTTCATATTATACCCAATTGGCTAGCAAAAACATGAATAAAAATATTAAAATATAACAGGCTTGCAAAGGCATAAATAAAATAAAATAAACAGATAAAGAGATAAACAATAAAATAAAAGCAGACGCAGAGCTATAAGCGATAAGCAGAGAGCTCGCCGTACTTAACTATACTCAATACTCAATAAAAGCAGACGATAAAATTAGAAGACCATTTTAGAACAACAGAGAGTTGTTGTGGAATTTGAGTTTCCATTTATCCCGTTACGGGCACTTTATATAGTTTGTTTTATAAAATTTTATCTATCCCGCTACGGGTGAGTTTTAATATATCCCGTTACGGGCACTTTTTCTTGTTGTTTTATGATCTTTTCACTATCCCGTTACGGGTAATTCTTACTTGTTACTGTTTGTGTTGTTTGTGAATAAAAGTTTTATAAAAAAAAACTGAACAGTTCTTTAATATAGCTTGATACGCTACACTGTTTAACCGTATTAGGTGAAGGCAGTTAATAAACGGTTTTTCTCACAGCTAACAGTTGGACTGTTAACTTATTTACGATCATTAGACTGTTTTAATTGGATAGGGTAAAATAGCAACTAAATAAATTGCTATTTCACCATTTTTTCGGTGAAGTTTTTAATAGTGTTGCTTTATAAGATCTAATGTAACTTAATTTAAAATTAATTTTAGTTCTAGAGAAATATCTTATTGAATCAATATAACTTGTCATGCTGATTGCATTAATATCAGTCAATTATCAAGTGTTTAATTTTTTTTTTTAAATTTTCATTAATTATTTTGAAATTCAAATTATACAAGTATATTGAGCTTGAAAAATAAGATAACAAATCACAGAAAAAAATCTTTTAAAATTATACTATAAAATTTTTATTAAATAATTATTATTTTGTTTTGTGGATGTCAGTCAGTTACTCGTAGAATTGACCTTTGATTATTTCTAAACTTGACATTTATAAGATCAACTAAATATCTCAATAAAAATATTTTTAAAACTACGTTATCAAAACTACTGAATTGCGTTAAATTTAATAAATAAATTAGCGGACTTAAGTTATCATTAAAAAATAAATTAAATACTGAATTTTTTTTCGGCGAATTTAATGGTTTCTAACAAACTATAATAGATTTCAGAGAATTAATAATTTCTATAATATCATTAAGCTCAAAACTTTCCAGTATCAAATGTTTGGATAGCTTTCGTTTCAGGGACAATCATTTCATCGATATGCTGTTTCATCGACGTATCGTTTAATCGACTAGGTCATTTCGTCATCGACTAGGCTATCACAGGGTTATTTAATCGACAGGGTCATTTCGTCGGCATGGTCCTTTCATAGACAGGGTTATTTTGTCGACAGGGTCATTTCGTCATGGTCGTAATTATAATTGCAAAAAGAAATTTGTAGAATAATAATTACTTATTCTTACGTTTAAATTCCAGGTTTGATTTTTAGTTAAATAAGATGTGTCTAATATAAATCCAGCAAATAAAAAGGAATTAATTCACTATTTATTTATTTTTTTTAAATTCCAGCATCCATAGAAGAAGAAAAAACGTTTTTGAATAGAAAGCAGAAACACCCTTGTTACGCTATAATGATTTTATGATAGTGTTTCGCAACATTTTTGGTCCAGTTAGTCGCACTTGTAGGAATCTACAACTTTCACCTCGGTAACTACCTAAACATCGTATTTGCGTTCCTATAGTAGAAAACTCTAATAGTGGTAACGAAACTAAAGCAAAGTTCTATTATTTAGATCGAATGTTCAATTAAGCATACTCATTCAACCTGTCTTATTGTTAAAGAAGCTGAATAAAAAGTTTAAAATTGCAATTAAAGTAAGTATTAAAAAAAAATTTCTACCATCAAAACTTAGTTTGTTTGCTTTTGTTGTTATTTAACAATTTTGTGCTTATGGTACAGTTTTTCCCTCTTGCCAAAACAGAAAATTTTTGATTAGTAAAACATCAGAAATATTCCATTTGTCAACTCTAACCCCATTTAAACACTCTATTATATATTTTGAAACTACATTTTTTTTTAAAAATTTAATCGCAAGATACCATGTGAATCGGTTTACTTATGCATGGAATTTATTTAAGGCCTACGGTTATTTTCATTGCTGTGGGAACTACACATAAGTTCATTGTTTTACCAAAGTATAATTAAAAAGTGTTTAAAAGTTTTACAGCGAAGAATTGAGTTTTCCCCTTTGAAATAGTTTCCAAATTTTCGCTGTAATATATTTTTATTACCTTTAATTTTCACGTTATCATATTTTAATTATTTGATTTGATGTTAAAAATAATTTGACAGTTAACGCCACATTGGATCCAAAAAGGGCTATTGGCAGCGGTTTGGATATCATACTTAGTAATACTCTTAAGACAATTCTTACCTATCAGGAAAACAATTGTAGTTCTATTACAATTTAGATATAAAAGAGTAGATTTTGATACATCAACTGTTCTCGGTTAAACACTTATCAATTTACTTGAAAAACGAAATAAAAATATAATTTTCAGTTCCAAAATTATATCATTATTCTGAAATTTAGGATTCAATATTTTTCTGATTCATTAATTCATTTTGCTCCTTGTTCTTTTTTCTTATTCACTTGCTATATCAAGAATCATTTTCTGTAGTTATAGCAATTGCCTTTGCGATGCTAATCATAATCACTTTAAAAATTAGACAATTTATCTGAGAAATAAATACTTGAAAAATATAATTAGAGCACGCAAAAGTTTCTTTTTTTTAACTGGATGTATAGCTAAAGAATAGAGCGATATCAAATTTTTAAAAGAAAAAAAAACCTGTTTTTTTATTGCAATTGTAACATAATAAAACTTTTACTTTAGTATAAAAATTATATAATAGTATTTTTTAAATAAAAATATTTAGCGAAAAAATACACTAAATTACGAGGAAATACAAGCAATCTCTAAAAATAGTTTCAAAATTACGCATGACCCTGTCAACAAAACGATCCTGTCAACGAAATGACCTACTGTATGAAATGGTCTGTTGGTGAAGTTATTGTCGTTTAACTAAACCAGATCCCGAATTTTTACAAATGCTAATGTAAAAAATACAAGTTCTGTCGTGCTAAGAAAAATAATAACTTACCAAGCATCCAACATATAGCATAAATGATAACGCTAACAAAGTATAGGCGGACATTATTTAATTATAGTATGTTTCTTGCAACCTTAAAAGACTTCAAATATGAAATCTAAAATTTGCAAGATCCTATATAGAGTCATATTATATTTTTTCAGCTTAGCAAAAACTATTTTCAGCTGAGCATAGTTTATGTATTCATCAGACATTTCAATATGATAATCACGACCTAGATCGACAATATTCTTGATTCGATATGCATTAGAAAAAAAATCTGCACCTGTTTTCAATTAATCATAGTTTCTATATTTACCAGACATTTCAATACTATAATCACGTCCTAGACAGAAGATTCGAAATGTATTTGAGCAAACATTTATAACTAGTCTAGAATAGAAAAAAAAAACATACATGCAATTTAAGAATGTTGTGATACAATAGGTTGCAAAAATTTAAGGGCAAAAAGAAAATTAAACTTCTGATATCTCATGCCTTTAAAAAATATTGTTTATCGAGTTGAAATCGTGCTTCTTTTAATTCTTCCATTACTGATACTGAAGTACTAAATTCTCATGCTAGTGATTTAAATGCATTTTCTTCTTTATTATTTGGGTTTTTTTTATTTTAAAAAATATTTTTTACAGGGTTGATATCATGCTTATTTTAATTTTTCGATTACTTATCTTGCATAATAAAATGTCTCATACTTCTGAAGCCTTATACATTTTTTTTTTTCATTTTAATGAGAGGCTCCATCCCCTGCTCGTTCCGCTGGCTAACCCCGTAATTGATTCTCAAGCATCATATTTCTTCTTAAATGTTAATAATTTCAAAATATAGTTACTTTAAATTTGTACAAAGACATTTTGCTAACAGTAACAAAATAGACGATTACCTAGATTTAAACAACAATCATCTGAACTTGATAAAAAAAAAAACAACCAATCAAAACTAATCAAACTAATCAAAATTAATCAAACTAATCAAAGGAATGCAGATTGTGAGATTCAATAAGAAGAAATTAAGGCGAAGATTCTTAACTCGTTAAACTTAATGACATTTTAAAAAGGGAATGGTTTTTATTGCTATAAATTTTTTTTTCAAAAAATTTCGCTATGTTTATATTTGAGATTTTGAGATTTATAAGATCTCTCTCTCTCTCTCTCTCTCTCTCTCTCTCTCTCTCTCTCTCTCTNAAAAATAATAGCTGCAAAATTCGCAGAAACTACCAGTTCTAAGCGGCATGCCAAAAGCTTGGTTGCCAAAATGTCATTCCGTCACGCAAATAAAAAGTTCGTAAAATTAAAAGTAAAAAAGATAGAAAATCCTGCTTTTTTAGTTTATGAAGCGCATTATGCCAATAATAATGATATGCATGAGAAAAAGTTTTTTTATTTGAAATTAGATACATAGAAACTTCAATTAATTGTTATTTTGCAAGTCAAAATGTCATTCCATCACATATGGAATTGCCCTCTTGCTACTTTTAATTGGTATCTACTCAAGTGGAAACTTACATATTTCACTGAGGTGACAAAAGTCATGGGATAGCAATACGCTAATATACAGATGGCAGTATTATCGCACACGTAATTCGTATATAGGGCAGCGGTAAAAATTTTTTGTTCAAGTTATTCATCTGAGAATGTTTCTGGTTTAATTATGACCGTAATACGAGAATCAACGGTATTTGAACACGGAATGTTAGTTGGAACTAAGAGCTTGGGATATTCCATTTCGAAAATTGAGAGGGAATTCAACACTCCAAGATCTAGAGTGCCTAAAATACCTAATTTCAGGCATAATCTCCCTCCATAGACTACGTAGTGGTCGACCTCCAGCACTTATGATCCGCAAGCATCAATGCGAGATGTGAAATGAACGTGTTCCGGTGAAATCGAGCTGTAATGCGATATAACTGCAGAAGAACGATTCGAGTGCCTTTACTAAAAGCAGCACAACATCACATCCAGCACCTCTCCAGGACTCTAAACCATATTGATTGGACCCTAGATGACTGTAAAACTGTAGCTTGGTTAGATGAATCATGATTTCAGCTAGTTTGAGCTGAAGGGAGAGTTCGAGTGTGACGCAGACCCCTCGAAGCCATGGACCCAAGTTCTCAACAAGGCACTGTGTAATCTAGTAGAGTGGCTCAACAATGGCTGTTTTTTCATGGCAAGAGCTAAGTCTTGTGATCCGATTGCACCGATCATTGACGAAAATGGTTATGTTCAGCTGCTTAGAGAGTACTTGCAGCCATTCATGGACTTCCTGTTACCGAAAATCTATGGAATTTTTATAGATGACAATGCGCCATGTGACCGGGCCTTAATTTATCGCTATTGGTTTGAAGAACATTTTGGACGAGTCAAGTGAATGATTTGCACCTATATCGCCCGACATGAATCCGATCGAACATTTATGAGATGTAATCGAGGGGTCTGTTCGAACACAAAATCCTACATCCGCAATTATCGACATCCAATGAGGCTGCATGACTGAATATTCCTGAAATGTGACTTCTATAGTCCGTTCACCAGAAGTTGGGACTTGGCTCCACATCCTCTGACGCAGAGTTCATTTCCGCGCGGGAGTAAGAAGAGAAACATCACCGCGCTTGAAATTGAGACAACCCTTAATGAGTACCAAGCGCAAACAGTGAATTCTATTATACATTTCGTTACTCAAGTCAATTGAATATATTTTAAACTTAAAACTGCTGTTTTTCCTGCAAAATGTCTCAAAAGGGACAAACTATTCACTCAAAAGAGAGAAATATCATGAAATATTTAATGTTAAAAAAGATTGCGAATTAAACATTTTTGTCACACTATAGCCAAATAGCAACCTTGTTCGGGATCGTTCACATCCTTCTCCCAAAAGTAGCGAAATAGTATCATCGAATATCACGTGATGAAGGCGGAGCCAAGTGCCAACTCCTAGTGAACGAACTGCACCAACTTGTTGAGTCCAAGACAAATCGAGTTGCTGTATTTCGTAGAGCTATAGAAGGTCCGACACGATATTACGAGATATCTCATGACTTTTGTTACCTCAGTGTGAAGAAATGAAAGTCCAGCGGGAGAAAAAAAATTCTGAAACAGTGAATGGTCAATATTTAAAGTAAAAAGGATTAAAAGAATCATGAAAAAGCATTTAAATTTGCAATAACTTAACAAACAAACCTTTCGTTAAATTCGCAATACCAAATGCTCCTATCGGCACATAAAATTTCAACTTAGTAGTCGCAGTAAACAGTCGATCTATTGTAGTTGTAGCCGGACAGTAGCTTAACCAACATGATTTTTTTTTACTATAAGTTTAACAATTAATAATTTTCTAACAAGCAATCGAATCTTTTTTTTTAATTCCATTGAGCTTATTGCACATTTTTCAAACACTTTAGTACTTTTTATTTCTTATAGATTTTGAGCAACAAAAAAAAAACGATCAAAAAAATTTACAAAAAAAAATTTTAAAATTGCAATAACTTTCGAACAAATCAGAATCTGAAAGAAAAAAAACACTATTAATTGCATAAATAATTGCTGCACTTTCAGTGTGTCCAACTTCAACTGTGTAATTGCATTCCTGTGGCCTGTAGAATGGCCTGTATGGTATTTTTTCCAACAAGTTTAACAGTTTATAATTCTTGGACAAATTACTTAATAGTATTTTTTTTTTTTATTATTCCATCGTAATTCTTATAAACCTTTCAACACATCTTAGTAATTTCAAGTTTCTAAGTCTTATAACTTTTGAGCAGAATTTTTTAATTTTTGTAATTTCATTTTGTTCTCTTTTCAGATGCACCTTATCGAAGAGTATCATCGGTAACACGTGATTACTAACAAATTATTTTACTAATTTGTTTATATCTAAGCGAGTAAACTTTACATATTTGCAATGTAACTTTTTAACTGCATTCTTGCGAAATATGTTATTAGATAAGAGAAAATAAATTGCAGGTAAAATACTTATAATTATATTCAAACAAAATCAGAAAGTTATAATGGTGAAATAAGGTGCATGTTGCTACATGTTTCAAAGCATTTTAAATCATAAAAATGAAATAAGCACATAACGAAATAAGCATTTTTTCTCCTTCATTAAACACACAATTTTCAATAGTTTTCTGAAGAAAAAAATACTTATTTCAAAATTCAACCGTAAAACTCTTTTCTCACATCCATTTCAATTTTTTAAGCATTTTTCATGAACAAAAAACAATTAAATATGAAAGAAAAGCACACATTTAAGAAATTTTTGACCCAAACATTAATTTTCAATTATTCATCCATGATTTATAGATAGCAGAAAAGTATCTCATAGGAATTCTTTTTTACATATCAAAAGAAGACTTTTTTTGCATTCAAAACAACAACAACAAAAAATCTTAGTCTTGTTCTAGATTAGGTTTGGAATTTTATTATTGATTGTAATTAACCGTGGCATTCTTACATTAAAAGATATAACAGTTCAGTGAAAAACAGTATTTGCAGTTCTTACAATCAAACAATATTTACATTTCATTAAGTTTTTCTTCCAGAATTTGATTAACAAATATTTTTACTGGAAAAATCAAAAGAAGCATTAGACTATGTAATCAAGTCATGTGAAATCGCGAATCAGGAAATAATTATTATTTAAAGGAAATGCGTCATTTCCTTTACAAGAACTTTCAGTTTCGAATGTTTGTCAATTGAAAGGATTTTTTTTTCCTCTTTTTTTTTCAACTCAGAAAAAAAAACGTTATTGATATTGAATGTTATTATTTCTATTCTGTAATGATGAAATACCAACGGAACGCTTTAAGTTGATTTCCATGGAAACTAGTCAGCTATTAAACGCTTAAAATGCCAAAAAATCAACACATTTTTTTACTATTAATAAATACAAAGAACTAAAACAAAACATAATACACAAGTTTTAACTTGAAATTTTAATTTTTTATGTATAAAAAAAAAACATTTACTTCATCAGTTTACTATTCCGAGTTATCTCGGGCAAATGAAAAAAGTTAAATATTGGGCTTTGTATGATAGTTTTTAAGACTAACAAGATTGTGGCGTAACTACCACTACGAAAATTAAACATAAATTCACTGGTATATAAGACATGCTAGCTTGATTCAATCATTATGTAACTTTTGATAGATGACGGTTGGCATGGTCGATAACTCCGCCCTCACATTGGTGACCTCCGGACGTGATTTGTACACGCAGTAACGCCCACTTCGCAAAATAATTTGACGGTAACGCCCACTTCGATGGATAGACCACATTAAACAGTTGACTTGCTACTTGTGAATGCGACATTATCCAATCCTCCTCACGCTGTTGTTACTCTGTCTCGTATCGATTTAACACAATGTCAGCCTGCATACACGAAACTGCTAATGGCAACACATGAGCGACTACGACTGTGAAATTGATACACCTCTCACTTTCAGCACTCTAACACCCGGTGACTCTCTCTCCCGGTCTTTCACAAGTACAGCAACCAGTGGTATCCGTTCATCGAATTCTATCCCTGATAAAATTCTGGTGGGGGAGTTTTGTGCCTTAACTACCACTACGAAAATTAAACATCAATTCACTGGTATATAAGACACGCTAACTTGATTCAATCATGACATACCTTTTGATAGATGACGGTTGGCATGGTCGATAACTCCGCCCCCACAAGATTATGTCATACCTTCCAAACACCAGTGAAGTGGTACGCCTTTTTTTTACTCTTTTTTTATGTAAATACAGCAACCATCGCATATACGAAAAACGTGTGCAGTCACTCAATCCAACAGCGAAACTCCCAATCAAAATTTGGCAAACTTCCAATCACAGCAGATTTTTTTCTTTCCAACCGAATAAGAACGAGATAAACAAAACGTACTAACAAATTCTGCTATATACATGCCCGAGTTTTCTCGGGATAATAAATATTTGCAATATATGCATGCCCGAGTTTTCTCGGGATAATAAATATTTGCAATATATGCATGCCCGAGTTTTCTCGGGATAATAAATATTTGCAATATATGCATGCCCGAGTTTTCTCGGGATAATAAATATTT
>NC_092208.1:76299368-76326316 GCF_043381705.1 Parasteatoda tepidariorum
ATCTTCAGAGGGATTTTCAATTACTAAAGAATTTTTTAAAAAATTGAAATCGCATAAACAAGTTAAGATGTGTTTGGCAATTTCATCTTTATTTCCTTCACTGGAAATATTTAAAATGTCTGAAATTTTGACTAAGTCCGAAAAATTGAAAGTATTACAAATTTCTTGTAGTTTGTTTGAAAATTCTTCATCGTTTGGTTCAAAAGAAAATTCAGAAAAATTTAAAATTTTGTTACGGTTTAATCTAGAAAAATCATTTGGAAACAAAAGTTTAAATAATAACTTAATTTTGTTTGCCGTCACTAATTTAATTGACGTTTGAATCACATTTATTTCCTTTAAAAACATTTTAGATGCACGATAAATACAATACTATATCATAATATTATATATAAAAAAAATATATAAACACAAGAAATACAATCTAACTCTATTCCATTATTCAAAATAAAATATTTAGATTACTACTGATATCTAATATTACTAAAATATTTAAGCATAACATTGAGGCAGATTAAAAAATGAGAGAGGGAAAAAAAATATATCTACAGTCAATCCTTTCCATTTGTCACACTTTCTTTTGACCTTCATCTATTTTTCTTTGACGAGAGACACAAAATATATCACTTTTTTTTTTTCTTTCGCGCACTTAAATCGTAGCAATTCATGAAAATCCATGATTAAGATTCGCGCACATTAACTTTTTATTTCACGACTTGAGTAGTAAGAATTGTAGGATCACTCGGTGTCGAATCACTACTTCGGATGATGTTTCTTCCAACTTATAGGCACTATGGAATTGTAGGGTCATCGGATGGGATTCTTTCACTGGTTTCAGGGGACAATCTCCAGCCATCGTCCTTCCTACATCAGCTTTTCAGGCGCGACGAGGTACAAGTAGTACGGGTGGAAAATCGCCATCCTTCCTTCAACGTTTTTTTCACTGCCGATTTTTTTCTCCTCCGGGGGTGATGGAAAATTTCAACTTAGCAGTCAGCCAGACTACTTTACGCTTAGTTTTTGCGAGATAAAAATGGGTANAGGGAGCGTGGACGTCAACTGTTAGCAATACCAGCCTACATTTAATAAACCTGTTTAGAACGTCTGATGGCTTATGACTGCAATTATTTCAAGCTAAATACAACACTGATAACAGGGTTGGAGCCCTGTTATTACATGCATGCCCGAGTTTTCTCGGGATAATAAATATTTGCAATATCTGCATGCCCGAGTTTTCTCGGGATAATAAATATTTGCAATATATGCATGCCCAAGTTCTCTCGGGATAATAAATATTTGCAATATAAGCATGCCCGAGTTTTCTCGGGATAATAAATATTTGCAATATATGCATACCCGAGTTTTCTCGGGATAATAAATATATGCAATACATGCATGCCCGAGTTTTCTCGGGATAATAAATATTTGCAATATATGCATGCCCGAGTTAACTCGGGGTAATCAGGGAAGCGGTTAATGTATTGGAACAATTTCTGTTTCATGTCATTCATTGAAAGATGTTCTATTGAACATTGTTAACAAAGTTTAAGTTTGTAAGTGTTTTTAAAGCTTCTACAAAGTTAAAGTTTTAAAAATATTTACTAACTTAAAGTGTAAAATTCGATAACTGAGCTCAAAAGAACACATAAATTAAAAATGTGTACGTAGATTTTGATTTTAGTAGCACAAGAAATATGGTACGCTTAATAATATAATGTATTTAAGAACAGAAAATAAAATGCTGTTATTAACGGAATCTGGCGTGAAGATACAAAACAATCAATGAAGATATAAAACAATCAATGAAGATACAAACCAATATGAAATAAACAAAAAGTTACTAGGAAGCGTTGTGTAACTTGTGTTTATTGGAAGAAAATATCTGCTTTGAGGTAAAGAACGTACCTGTTACCCTGCAAGTTTTTCAATGCCCTGTAACAGCCCAGTCCCGGTAAAAGAATTTCAATACCTGGTAACGGGTATCCGGCAAACGTCGCTTATATCCAGTTGCGGTTATCAATTATGATTACCCGATGCAAGATATCACGTAGGAAAAAAATCTCGTAAAAGTACCATAGGATAAAGTAGGTATACGATAAAAAGATAACATCTATTTTCTCCTTTTAAATTGAGATAATTTGTTTAATATTTTACACGCCATTTACTGGAATTGTAGCAAACATTTTTATTTCAGTTTTAAAAACTGATAAAAAAAATATTATGTTTACAAACTAACTGTTTATGATCAACTTAAACAGCGTGTTAGTTTAAGCTGTTGATGAGCTTTCTTCTAATATCATTAAAAACTCGCAAAAACTATTAATTTTAGTTCAGATTGGTAGGGAGTCATCTAAAGAACATATCTACATAAATACTTAGGAATAAATTTCAAAATTCTATTTAACTTGAATTGTTTTCTGAGATGGGGTAAAGTGGGTATAAGATAGGGCTAAATGTTGTGTGATAGAGATTTTAAATTTTAATTCTGTGTTAGCTTTAGTAAGTATCTAATACTCTATATTTTATTACAAAATCGCAAAAAAAAAATAATTTACTTGTTTGGTTGCCCGGCATAGTAATTTTAACACTAAAAACAAAATTTCTTCTAAATTTTATATTTTTTTTTTAAAAATTGATAGTGTGGGGGGGGGGTAATAACAATATAACAGACATATTATAGTATGAAAAAAACTACCAAAATAGCATAATGGTACAAATTAGAGAGCATATTTAAAGATATTGATGAATTTTAATGCAAGTTTCTGCATTCATATGGCAGTTTTTTCGTTGAAAACAAAACAGTTTTCTCAAAATAACTAAATATAATTTTTAAAAAAATTTCTCCTATAAATAGTAAAGACACTTTACATTACCACTATAGGCATTAATTTTTACACTCTTATTAGTATTTCAAATAAACCAAAACATTTCTGCAGTTTTTTTGTTTTTTGATGAAATTGTGTAGAGTTCAGCACTGCTTTCGAAGTGAAACCTAATTTTGATAGCCATGAACATTACCTCTTAATTTAATATGAAAGAAAAGATTATTTTTAGTACTTATTTTTTTAAAAATAATCGTGATACATTAATTTAAGAGCATTTTTATTTCTAAAACAATATTTACATTGAAATATATACTAATTTTAGATCCATACCCACATACTACATATATGCTCTCTATAGGTAAAGTGAGCATATCAGCACATGTTATTTTGTATACTTTACTGTAAGAATACAATGGAAAAAATAGCTTCATATTTAATGTATATGAATAAAATGTATATATAATGCATCAAAAACTTCAGTAAAGTAAATTTTATGCTTTTGCTTTAGAGCCTTTTTTTAAAAAAAGCTAGATTTTATACCCACTTTACCCTCATCTGACCCTACTATACAGTAATAAAATTTCTAGTAAGGAAACCATAATTTTGAAACCAAAATATACGTTATTTAAACCATTCATTTGGATATTTTTCCCTTTGTATCGCAACGATTTACGGGAAACGATTACGGGCAACGATTTACTGGTTTTTTAAATTATTGTTTTCATTATCACACATGTCGTAAAAAATACAAAACTAAAAAATAAATTTAATAAATAAACGGTTTTGATGCCATGGTCTGAAGTATCATGATAAACTTACCAACATTTACCACATTTTAAATTTATGGGTGGGAATTTTCAAATGTATCACATATTATAAAACCTTATTTCATTATTAAATTTACAAAAATCATAACAAAAGCGCTTTAGAAAAATTTACTGAGTACTTTTATGTTCTTATAGAGCCAGAAACAAGGTAATTTTACCATATTCTGGTAGTTTTGATCGTACTTTATTTTCTCAGTGTAAGGCCAGGACAGTTTAAATCAGGTATTCAATGCCGTGTGGACACTCATTTATATTTTACCCAATCATAAAATATAGTAAATAATCATAAAGTCAATCAAAGTTTTTGAAACCCATGTTGTCAATTAGTTTCTAAATCATTTAACCTTGAATTACTACAATCCAAAGTTTAAATATTCATTAATCTATAAATATGCAATATAGGGCACATTGAAACCAAAATAAATATATCCCCAGGAAATAATTATGAACAGTGAAGATCCATAAATTAGTTCGGACATGCTACCTTATATTTAATATCTATAAAAGAATTATAAATGAATGAAAAATCTACAGCGTTAATCACAAAAAGAAATTAAAAATTTTACTATGGTGATCTGTTTGTTACCTTCTGCTAGCTGTCGCTCGCCAACATCTCGGAAATTTTTCCGCATATCTATTCCGATGGCTGATTCAGGTGGCCGAGCAATTAGCGTGCCTGACTGCGAAGCCAGTGACTGCGGGTTCGAATCCCGCTCTGGGCATGGATGTTTCACCCTATGTGTTGTGTGCATGTGGCCCACCCAATGAACGGGTATTAGTAGCAGTGTGGCGTGGGTAATGTTGCTCACCTCCGTGACTTAGGTTCACACTTGTAACGTTCCACTGGGTAACGTTAGATGAGCAACACTTCCGGCATCTTCCAAGGTGAAAAACGAGAGTTCAGTATCTGCCGTTAGAGAAGCATTCTTGTCATAATTAGACATTACTTGTGTTAAACTAGATCACATTCATTTAATATTTAAATGTGTGTGAGCTATAAGCTAGAAATCGTCACGTTTTATTTAAGAAAAGAAAATTATGTAGATTTCAGGTTGCTATAACGATATGATGCAACAACTTGTGTAAACAAAACATATTATGTCTTTTGTAAATAAAGGGGCCTCCCTGGCCGAGCGGTATCGCTAGTCCAAACGCTCTGTTAAGCGTGGAGGTAGCGGGTTCGAATCCCGCCGTAACCCTGGATGTATTCCTTGTGATGTCTTTCTCTGAATTGTTCTATCTGTATTTTCTACTTGACAATGACTTATAAGCCTATATTGAGCAGACAAGTCAGCAAATGTATGTAATTTCAATAAAATAAATAAATTGTAAATAAAATGGAATCACAATTTTTAGTTTAATTAAGAAAAGAACGACAGAATAATACTGAACACACTCATATAGTCTCACAATATTTCTGTTGACCAGGAGGTGATAAGAAGTACTTCAAATTTTTGGATGAAGTATAAATAACAAATGGAATCTACTTTTAATAACTTGGAGAACGAAACTCCTAAGTTATTAAAAGAGGTAATGCGCCTGACAGTTAAGGTAAATATCGTCAGCTGCAACTGCGGAATTAAGTGTTACCATCAGCATGATATTATTTGCAATTGAAGTTAGCTTTTACGGTTTAAAATCAAAACTGTTAAAAAAATTCACAAAAAAACAAAACTTAAGATTTTCATTTTTAAATTAAATTCACTGATGAAAAACATTACAATAGGGTGATTTCGCACTTTTACGTAACATTCCGTATACCCCCGTACGTAAGATTTGTATAATAAGTGCGTACGCCTGAATTCGGGTGAAATGCACATGAACCCGTGAATAAATGGCTGCAGAACACTCGATAACAAAAAAATCGAAGCACCAAGAAGGAGTTGTCCGATTAAAACGAAAATTGGTGGATAGGAAAACAATTTACAGAATAGTAAATGATTAAAATTTCAGAACAATTGAATAATTTATCGCAGAGTTACAGTAACAAGTTCAATAAGGGGTTGACCCGCCTCTAGCCTGGATACAAGCTGCCACACGGCGTGGCATGGAACTATAAAGCTCCCGGGTGGTCTCTTGCGGTATTTCCTGTTAATCGATCCAATTGTCGAACGAGGTCATGAACATTCCGTGCCAGATGCAATCGCCTTCCCATCATATCCCAGACATGCTCGATGGGAGAGAGATCTGGTGATCTGCCAGGACAAGGAAGAGTTTGACAAGCTTGCAGACAGTTCATAGAAACACGTGCTGTATGTGGTCTGGCATTGGCCTGCTGAAAAACCAGCCCAGGGTGCTGCAAAAGGAACGGTAGCAAAACAGGTCATAGGATGTCGTCGACGTACCGCTGTGCAGTAAGTATACCTCTAATGACGATCAAAGGAGTCCGGCTGTCAAAGGAAATGGCACCCCAAATCATAATGCTTTGTTGAGGGCCGGTGTGGCGTGCAATAGTGAAGGCAGGATCCCCCCTCTGCCCTGTGCGCCTCCAAACACGTCTTCGGTGATCGTCAGGACACAGTTGGAAGCGGGATTCGTCGCTAAAGACTATACGTCCCCAGTCGGCATCATTCCAGCCTGATCGAGCCATGCACTACTGTAATCTGGCTCGGCACTGTAATCAGATTATTGCTTCTTGGTGCGTCGTTTTTTTTGTTATAGCCTCAACTTACTTGACCTGAACTTACCTGAACTTATCAAACTTACCTGAATGAAAATAAGAGATTTTGCAAAACCCTGTAAGTTAAAAATGCTAATGTAGTGGAATATCATCTTAACTTCGGTCTTAAAATCAAAACAAGCATTCAGAATAGACGTGGGTATTATGAAAGTTATTACTTCGTCCTACTAAATTGTATAATTAAAATGAACATACACTGTAATTTTAAGTAATGAAAAAATAATTAGTTTCGTATGTACCTCATTGCATTTACATAAGTTTAAACTAAAAGCTATAAAATTTATTTTTTAAAAATCAACTAATTGTTGCAATATCAAACAATTCATTTTAACATTTTGTAATAAATTATAAAATGTCATGCCAGTGTAACATACATAACTATGCGTATCATGCCAATGTTGTTAACTCAAATAAAAGCTTAAAGAGAAAAAAATATTCAACAGCAGTTGCACGAAACTAACGCAAATTTTTAAAATATCCCTAATAAATAAAGACAGTTAGACTCATAATTTTTGATATAGAGTAAGAACAAAATACACAGATAATTTGCTCAACGTTGATGATAAAAAAAAATGTTTAACAGTACTCATTTTCGCAGAAAAAAAATATCTTTTGAACTAATTCTGAGGAGAGTACTTTTTGCATTTATCTTTAGGTTGATTAGAATTTTAAACAAATATTTTCGATTGTTAACTCATCACTCTTTTTTGGGTACAAACGTGCACTTTGGTCCGCAAACTAGTAAATAGTTTTGTAGTATTACCACCTTATTGTTATTTTAAAATCAGGATGATTGGCACTTCATATCATTTCTTCGTCTACTAAAGCGAACAATCTTGTTGATAATTCTGTCTGTAAAAGAAAAAAACAACATGTCCCCGTATACATGTTTAAAAGCATGCAGTAGTTTTTGAAAAGTTACTTAATAGGCTTGAGTATTTTATTCGATGGTTTTCTACACAATAATAAAAAATTATTAATTTTATCGCTCAATTTCGTTACTTTAATGAGGCTGATCTTATTATTTGTAAACTCTTTAAAGCGGAAAAAGAAATGCAAATCTCGCCGATAAATTTGATTGTTATTTTTTTTAAACCCTTTTTCATTATCTACTTTGACTGTTATTCAAACGAAAAAGTTCTGTGATAATGTATTCCGGTGATAATATTCACAACATAAATCCCTTTCAAACGACAAATCAGCCAGTTCGTCAAGAAACAATACTGCAATGGGCATCAAGGGATTTAACAAATTTATGGACGATGAGGACAAGCGAATCGGAATTTACGAAGATTTTAATATTTACAATAAAAATATCATTATTGATGGATGCGGACTTGTCTATCTTCTGTATTTCAAAAGAAACATTCCTTACGAATTTGGAGGAGATTATAGCCAGTGAGTATATTCAGAATTGTTTGAAACATTGTTAAGAAATGTTTGTATTATGGAACTGAGGAAATACGATATTCTAATGTTTTAAAAAATTAGAAAAGCGTAATTTAAAAAATGAATTCTAGAATTAATGAAATTAAAAAAGGTCCATAGTTTGGACCCCTTAACGTTAATTTTTGCTTATTTCCCAATCTCAAAATAACATTTTATAATAATTTAAAAAATTTTCTCATGATTATAAAATTCTATTTTCCAAAGGTAATTCCATACAAAAAAAATTTGTAGAAATTTTTTTGATTATTATTTTATTTAATAATGGTCTAAAAAATTTTGTAATGTAAGGTATGAAAATTTTTGCATCATTTTAGACTATATAATTTTAAATGGAAAAATACAAAATTCGTGCAAAATCGGTTGAATAGTTCCTTATAAATCAAAATTTAAATATCTGACTTTTTTGATGAGAAAAAAAATTATGTAGGTTTCAATATAACAGCTGCGAACATTGCGTCATCCAATATCACGTAATATGATACTTTAAGATAGTTGCATCATTCTTTATCATGTAATATTGAGAAGAAATCATGTGATACTACTTCCTAGTAGAGAGGCGCCATCCAGTCCCGAAGAGGAAGTCCCGATGGGAAACTCCCGAATTTATAATTAACTCCTGACTTTATACCATAGAACAATCTAATTCTTAGTCACATGCATTCCGGAGGCTACTGCGAGAAGGCAGCTCTCACGAGTCATGTCAATAATGTTAACTGCTATATCCTTCTATCCTTTTTATTTCTATTAAATTGTTATGCTTGACTACCGATGTTGACTACCTATTTTACGAATTCTTAAAAAAACTTAGTGCAGTAAAAGTCATTTCTAGTCGTTTTGTATTTATGGCTGAAGATAAAAAAAATAGTTATCTTTTTTTCGAAATTTCAAATTAGTTTCGAAATAATAGAATTCTAAAAATTTTCCACAGAAAAAAATTTTCTGGTAAAATTACAGTACTGTATGAAATGCAATACCATCTTTGTTTTAAAAAAAATTTATAGTTCTCGTATGAAAACCAAAATATACGTTATTTAAATCATTCATTTGATTGTCTCCAACCCTATGCCCGCGGGCACCATGGCGCCCGTTGATCGATCAAGGTGCGCCCGCTGCTAGTGCCCAAACGATAAAATATTTCTTTTTTCCCATAAAATGCTATGCAAATTCTTTTGCTTTTTCAATATTGATGATAAACTCAACCAAAATAGAAATCACCAGGGAAAACGAGATCCATCCCCGCAGATATATTGTTAGATTTATACATTTAATTGAAGAAATAAAAAATTAACTTGCTGTCAAAAATCAAATATTTTTAGAACTTAGAGATCCTCTTTGGCTAGTAGATTTGTCTTTCGTAACAGACATAATGGAAAAACTAAATAATTTTAAGTTGGAGCTGCAGGGAAGGACAAACATATAGCAACAATGATAGGGGCTATAAACTCGCTCAAAGTCAGGCTAGTTTTGTGGATATCACATTTGAAAATGAAGTCTCTTGTGCATTTTCCAAACATGGAAAAAAGATGATACACAACAGTTAAATTGAATTATCAACATTTGTAATCAACCTCCAATTGCTTCAAGATCAATTTGAAAAGCGCTTTCAACAATTTAATATCATCGAGCTTATGGTTAACTTTTTTGTAAATCCTTTTACCAACCAAATAAACGTAACCGAAATAGCAACATTCATTTCGGAATTTCTTCAAGGCGAGAAAAAGTGAAGATAGAATTTTTGATCTTCAGAATGACATTATCCTCAAAACTATTATATCTGAATCTGAAAAACGAGAAATTCTGGAATACAGAAATAAATTTTCATTCTTAAAAAGAGCAGCTTATGAAATAAAATCTTTTTTTGGTTCCACATATACTTGTGTGAATCATTGCTTTCGACAATGAATATCATAAAATCGAAATATAGATCACGACGACTTACAGATGAACACCTTGACGATTGCTTGCGAGCAGGAATTTCGTCATATTCTCCCAATTCTGAAGCGTTGGCCAGTGAAATGCAATGACAAAGATCACATTGACTGTATTTTATATATTTTATAAATAATTTTTATGCTTCGTATGCTTTGCAAGTAATTTAGTAATCATTTATTTTACAGAAGAATATTACTACTAATTATTCATAAATTAAATTAATTTTTAAAATTAAATTTTTTGTGCATTACATGTAGTGTGTATTATTACCTATGTCTACCAGCCAAAAAATTATCTTAAAAAAATAAATGGTGCCCGCCATTCGACCGATATTCTGGTATTTGCTCTTAGGTACAGAAAGGTTGGGGACCCCTGATCTAAGGTATCATACCTAAATGGCTAAAACTACCAAATTTAAAACCATTTATCAAATTTTATCACATATTGTAAAGCTGTTTTAATGTTATTTTTACCAAATCATTAAAAAAAACGCTTCTGTAAAATTTACCGTGTTTATTTTTGTTGTTCCCACAGAGCCAGAAAGCTCTGCAAACGTTACCATATTCTGGTAGTTTTGACCATACTTTATTTCACAGTGTGAGATTATAGGATTAAAATTAATAATGCTTTTGAGGCCTTTAAAGATAAATGCTTAAATAAAAATACTTTAACAGTAAACAATAATATCGATACTTACAGTTTACAGTAATAATTACTGTAAATTTACTGAAACACTCTCATTAAATAAATATAATTGTAAAAACTACTTTATGATATTTCACGGTGATATTACAGATGATACACCCAAATTGCCGGCACTTTATACGGTAATTTGATCTAGAATTTTTCAGTAATTATCAAATTTTAAAAAGGTCATTTACTTAAAATTTAGTTTTTCAAATACTATTCGATTGATTTCGTTCAAATTTTGTACATTGCTATTTAAAATTACATTCTTTAAAATTGTGTAAAAGTTTTTATACCTTATTGAATAGATTTTCGATCATAATTAAACGAGATAGTCAAAAATAATAAAAATAAAATTTATATTATCTAGGTCGAACTATTGAGACAATATTTTTAGATTCCGACTACCCCCTACATATTTTGAGGGCCATGAGTTCGAATCCGTCGAAATAAAGGGATAGTTTGTTGCAGTGAAAGTACGTTTTTGTGTCTGATTTCGTAGTTTGAAGTATCGTTTTTAATCAGCTAGTTAATTAACATATTTGAAATTAGGCTCTCGAACCATTAAGATAAAGTCGTAATACGTGTAAATCCAATAATTAGATCAAAAGTTATGAAGGGTGCTTAATTTTTTTTTTGGAACTGTACCACTATTTTTTCCTAATAATTCTTTTTATATGATTGCAATACAGAAAGTGTGGAAATAAAATTTCGTAACCGTAATAAATTTAACGTTAGGAATATCTGTTATGAAATAAACACCACATCCTTGCATATGTGCCTTATGTATTTCGTTTAAGGTTTGACAAAAAAATGAAAACATCTCCTTTTTGATCGATTTTAAAAACGTAGTTTTAAAATGTTTCATTTTTATTATTTACACATGTTTAAAATACGCTATGAATTTTTTACATTATTTCTTAAAAAATAAATAGATTTTTTATTGTGCAAAAATTTTCAAATATTACTTACTTATCTTTCTTATCAAGACTGCAACTTTTTCAATATTTACTCTTTATTAAGATGTTAAGAAATTTAAATAATATGAAGTAATGGAAAATTGAAACAGAATTACTATTATTAATTTTTATTTTTATTTTAACGCAGTTTTTTTAAACATTTTTATAATTAGATGTTTTCAGTAATGTTGTGAGCAAACTTAAAAACAAAACAAATCTAATTATTACTTTAAAATAATATCAACATTGCTTGAAATAAAAAGTCTTTACAAAGACCTGCAAAATTAATTAGAAAGAAAATCTTCCAATTCATTCAATTAAAAATTCATTCTTACAACTTTTTATTAACTAGCACTAGTTATGAATTTTTAATTATATATATTTTTNATCGCCAAGTTTGATATCTACAAGTCAAACATTGGTCGCAAAGAGCTAATGCAATTTCCAACTCTTAAAAAGTGTTCAATGGCAGATATCGAGATTCTCGAAAATAAAATCTTAATTTTTACTGATCACCTTGATCAGTTATGGAATCAAGATTTAAAGATTTAATGAAATTAGAAATTCCGGATTGGATTTTCGATTCTTTCTCATTTGAAGTTGTGGATAAGCTCACTTCCTCTTTGTAGACTGAGATTTTAGATTTGAAGTATGACTGTCAGGCTAAAGTCATCTTTAAAAAATGCGGTTATAAGTTAGCTTGGGTAAAGCTTATGGACACTTATCCACAATTGTGGAAACAAACTGAGTCGCTTCTTATCTCGTTCCCGTCAACATATTTAGTAGAGACAGGATTTAGTTCTGTCTTCCAGCTGCTCATAATGCAAAGAGAAAGGTTGGACATTTGCTTCAAAGGAGACCCGCGTTTAAATCTGAGGAGCATAAAACCTGACATTCAAGCTTTAACTTGAAATACGCCAAGCACAGGCAGTCATTGAAGTGGTAAAAATGTACTTTCTCAATCTTCATTTTTTTTCTCAAATTTTAGTTGTTAACGTTTTAACTTTTTCTTGATTACATTAAAATATGAATTAAAAAAAATGCACTTTTGTTGTGACTATTCCGTTTTAAATATCATTTCTTTTTGAGAAAAAAAAAGATGCTCATTTTTTTTTAATTAATAAAAATGACAGGATAAATGTGCCTCCTTATTTGCATTACAATTTAAATTAAAATCAATTAACATTGTATATATTCAGTGTTTGGTTGCTCACAAGCAACAATGAATGGTTTTTTGAGCAAAAAGAGAAAGGGGCGATTTGTGTCAGCCAACCCAAAGAGGGGGGCGATGGTCCACAAAAGGTTGGGAACCACTGTTCTAAGCTAATATGGCATTCAAGATTTGGTGAATTTCTATTTTTTTTTCTCGAGCAAATGTCAGTAAACTACACTGCTGTCTGTAAGATATTAATAAATGTAACTAAAAAAGTATACGAAAAAAAATTTCGATTATTTTGAAGACTTTAAATTTGAAAAAAAATTTTTGGTTCGAAATGTCATGTTTGAAAAGAATCACCAATATATGAAGAAGTATGTACAAAAAAGCACGCTAAATATTCTTTTTTTTATTTCAAAAAATTTAGGACTATTTTTATAAGTGGGCTCAATGCCTTCTAGAATATTCTATTTTTCATTCGGTATTTAACGATATTTGCCGATCACCTCATTATTTGTTATTCAGTTTGTAGTATAGTAAAAAAAATCACATGTGTCTTCAGCTAATCTGCAAAGAAATATATTATTTTTATTTTCATTTATCAAATAGTTCAATAATAGTTTTATGTACTCAATCGAATAAATAAGCATAAAATCGTCAAATCAGTAATATATTGGTTTAAGAATTAAAATAATGTGAAAATAGTAACAAAATAATTTACTTTTTTTTTTACCGAAGCAAATGAATTTACATCCTTATATATACTTTATTAAACAAAGTTTACGACTTTTTTTCCTTACTTTTTCGAATTTCACAAAAAAAGTTTAAAAAAATTTCAATACATTTATATTTAATATTTGGCAAAGTTTGTTGAATTGAATATGTCATTGTTCATTTCTCAATTAATAAATAAATGAAAGTGTTAAAAGTTCTGTTTATTTTTATGCATTAAAATTATTTCACTTTGGTTATAGCAAATTTATTTCCTTGGCTGAAAGTACATTTGCGGCCCGAACCAGGCCAGGCTCATATTGCTTTAAATGCACACTTAATAGGCAGTCAATCGTTTGCTTTCAAATATTAAAAATATTGCTCATTTTTTAAAAGTTTGAACATATTTAAAAATTCTCTAAATTTAAAAAAATGCTATTCTTAAATGTCTAACTCATTTTTTATTTTAATTATTTATTGGTTAATGCTATTATTGTTCTTCGCTAAAAAAATCTATGCATTTATGCGTTTGTTTTGGTGCCAATTAGAATATTTTTATGGTTATTTTTATGTAAAACCAATGAAAAAGTCAACATATATCGATTATATAACATAAAAAATGTAATCATTTTTAAAACACTTACTCAGTGGGCAGTTTTACTAAATAGTAGCTGTAAAAAAAGTTCACTTTAAAGATCTATCTTCAATCGAAACAAATCTTTAAGGATTCAAATAAAAGACTTGTTTTTCTAGTAGGTCATCTATTTTATGTTCATAACCGCTTAAAACTTTTTAAATAATCCATATAGGAAGACGAAGTTTGTTACATTTTAGAAATGTTTAAAATTATAATGTAAGCAATATTTTTTTTCGATAATTGAGTAATTCTTTTGATAATGTAGCCCTTTACATGAAAAGTAACAAGATTTTGTATTTTTTAGGTATGCCACAGTTGTAAGAAAATACTTTGAAACTCTTATGAAATTCAAAATTACACCAATTGTTGTTTTTAATGGCTGCTACGGAAACTCAGCTGACGAGTCTGAAAAGCATATGCAACGACATAAAACCCGACTGAATCATATTAACAATTACTTAAATAAAAAAATTCATTCTTCCTTTACTCCCATCAACCATTACGAAGTTTTCAAAGATATTCTTTTGGAGAAAAGGATAGCCCATGTCCAGTGCGATTACGGCGGTGATGAAAAGATAGCAGCCTTCGCTACTCATTACAAATGCCCTGTTCTTGCTGAAGACAGCGATTTTTACATATACGACTTACCGTATGGTATCATAAGGTTCTCACACCTTGATGACGCTCTAAAAGTAGAGGAAGAAATTAAAACCAACACGATGATGTGTAAAATTTATAAAGTGGTAAAATTTCAAAATAAGTATTTTATAAAAGATAAAAGAAACCTATCATTGTTTGCTGCTTTAGTGGGAAACGATTATGCAAATTTCACATATTTTAAATATTTCTATAGAATTAAAAACTGGAGCAAAGACCATAGATTTAATGATGTGCTTATATGGCTTAAAAATAAAACATTTGCTCAGAGTAATAATGAAGTGCTCAAAATTTACAAAGGGAATAAAAGCATAAAAAACAAAATCGAATATGTTATTAAGAATTATGAGTTTCAGCTGGCCGAAGGAGAACGATTGAGCAGTATTTTAGAAGGAATAATTTCCAATGACAGTGAGAGAATTTTTGAAAAAAGTAAAATTAAAACAAATTGTAGTACCACAAACAAGAAAACCTTGCCTAAGGAATTAGTTGTTGCTTTTCATAAAGGTTGTATCTCGTCTACGCTATTAAATATTATTACTACACATGAAAGTTTCCTGCATGCTCAAATTGAAGCATTTTCTAAACCTAATTCTAGCAGCTATTCTTGCTCTCGTTACATCAGAAAAATAACTTATAGCATACTGTCACAGCACGAACCGGGTAGTTTCGAAATTCATAAGAACAACTGTTTAAGGGAAATTATAGAGCACGATTGGTCAAATCAAAGAGTATTCTTAAAATTATGCTCTAAGCTTGAAATTGGTGGTTTGGAGAAAAACATACCGAAGTTGTCGGATATATATGAAGCCCAAACCAATTACAGAGATTTCCTTTCTGCCGTGTTGGGAGTGGATGAAAATTTCTTACAAGGTATTCAAAATAATTTGCAACTTCTGTTTGGAAGCATAATATATTGGCTTTTGAATTCAGAACCAAAACCAACGAAATACTTTTTGCCTGCGCTTTTGATTTGCATCATATATTATCAAATAAAAGAAAACAATTTACGAGAAAACGCAGCCGATGGGAAAGAAACAGAAGACATGGAGACTCTTCCTACACGAGTGGCTGAAAACTTCAATAAATATTTACAAAAACCTGAGCGTACCCAACCGACAAATGTAAAACGTATCATTGACAACTACAGTCAACTGCAAACATGCATCTGGAGTGTTGGTGCTTTAAACTCGTTATTAAAGCGACCATTTGATCCCTCAAAACTTTGTGAATATTTGAACGGTACTATGCTTTATAACTTGACTATGAAGCTAGAATCTGGATCAAATTCTGAATCATTAGTTAGAACATTCTTCCGAGGAGAAGTTGCTGCTAGATTGTTTGAATTGTATATGAATAAGATTAATACAAAAATACAAGCTAATTACTTTGAGGGGGCTTAAAACGGAAAAGAACTTGTCTTTTTAACTGTTTTAAATTTATACAAACCATTCGATGGATTAACGTTCGTAAAACAGAAAACTAATGATTTATACTAGGTTATTGAATTGTAGTTGGCAAAAAGAATAAATGATTCGCTAGAAAATTTTATTAAGTCATTCCCATAATTAGGAGTGCATCCAGGTCAACTTTACAAAAATCATAACAAAAAGAACGTTACTTACAGAATACTGATATAAAAGTAAATGATACGTGCTATACTAATAATTAAGTCATTATACATTAATGTTTTAAAGGTTAAATATATAATTTTAGATAACTTAGTATAATCTTTCATAATGTAACATTTCAAATTTTTTAGCGTTGCTTTTTAAATGATTTCAAGCTCTTTGTTATCATATAACAGAACGACTTACCAAATGTAATAGCATACTGACTTATTTGTAAACTCAAAAGAATTTAAGAAATTTAAAACTGCTTGGCGATTTTAACTCAAGTAGAAAACGTGAAGGGAAAAAACCTAAGAAAACTGCAGATTACTTAAAATCGTTTGATTTTTCATAATTTTTAAACACGTGATATAATTTGCAGAAACAAAAACATTAAAAAATATTTTCTGTTATTTTTATTTTTGAAATTTATAGTTTTTTAAAACATTTTAGACTAAAAATATTTTAAAGAATTAATTAAAAAAATTTTTTTTATGTAAATGTAATGAAACGTCATTAAAATAGTTTGAATGTTAACGATCGTCTGCTTTATTTAGTATATTGTACTAAATGTACCATGCTGTTACACTATTTTAAGTTGAATTAAATTTTTCTCTTTCGAAATTAGAGAAAAATTCATAACTTATTGAAGAAAAATCGATCTTCACAAGTAAGTCTGTTGATTAGGCATTTGTTGAAAATAAATTCTTTAGAAATAATTGAAACTTCCATAATAACCGCTTAAATTATGCATTTTTTACACGCATTTTACTCATCGAAATCTGTTCGACAGAACTTAGTTACCGAATTTTAAACTTTTAAGTTCATAAATATTTTTTAAACTTTAACTTTTAAAAATATTCACAAACTTTAACTTTGCTAATTATGTTCAATAGAACATCTTTCAATAAATAACATGAAACAAAAATTCTTCCAATACATTAACCTGTTACCTGATTATGCCGAGTTAACTCGGTTTATGTTTATATTGTAAATATTTATTATCCCGGAAACAATAGAGTGTAGCAGAATTTGTCAAATTAAATTTTCAACTAAAATATGTGTAAACAGTTTTAATAGAGCCGAAATTAAGTATTCATAATCATTCTAAACATTATAATTTACTTTCTGGACCGTCAAGAGTACAATGTAGTGAAAAATATGTTAAAAAAATTTTTTAAATGTAACTTCTATATTTATATTTCACAAATATATATAGGAATTTCACCTTACTGTTACATTTTTATCAGCGAAATTAGTGATGAATTATAGTACATTTTTTCAATTTGTAGGATTTGTTAATACTCCTGACAAACTTATAGTTTATACCTTATCATTTGACATTTTACAATGTTTGAATGACTTTCGAAACTTAGTTCCAAAAAATTTCCATGAGGTAATTAGCTAAACTTTTTTTTGTTGTCTTCTTTGATGTTTCTTCTTTCGAAAAAACCTGCCCCATTTTGCCCATATTGCAAAGGTGGACTAAATACACTGAAAAACAAAAATTATGCTTGTTTTTTTTTCATGTTTTCGCGTTATTTTGTAATATTACATCGGAAATAGAATTTGCTTTTAATTTTTAATATAAAGTTACGAAAATTATTATATTTTCATTGCTATATTTAATTATTTAAACTTATTATTATTTTTTTTTTTTTTTTTTTTTGCTCGCCATATTTCAGTCGCCATTTTGTTTCCTTAGTGCATTTCAACTATAAATTCAAATCACCTGCACATAAAAACTCCAAAATTTTGAAACAAATTTTATCGAAATACTAATTTTGACCAAGAAACCTTGGATGCTGGCCCACTGTGCTACGCCGGGTGAATCGTCTTATATTGTGACAATGTTAAGCATTAAATAATTGGAGTCCGATAATATTTTGAATAAATTCATAATTTATAATTGAAAATATATATTTCACCAAGTTGTAATGAGGTATAATTTTTAATAAATAAAAAAATTCCATTATTTTCCATTTTAAAAGCCGAAATTCGAACGAACTAGGTTAATCGAAGTTTAAGTGAGATTCCTGTCAATAACTTTAAAAAAATAACTATCGATAAATACACGTGCATTTATGACGAAATCACCTGAATCGGTTGCATCAAAAAGGGGTTAATTAAATGAACGTTTCGGGATTCATGTGTTGTAATAAATAATGTCGTATTAAAAATATCAGAATTTTATAAAATATGAGAAAAACAGTATAGATAACTGCCGAAAAATTGACTGAAAAATCGATAGAATTATCACATTTTATAGTACTCAGAAACGCGATTTAAATTTCCCGTATCATAATAATATTGGCATTTGAAAAAAAATTATGTGAAAATCAACAAAAATAACTGCAAAGAAAAGATAAAAGTGACGCATGAATTTAACGCAAGTCAAGTGCGCCGAA
Organism: Parasteatoda tepidariorum; assembly: GCF_043381705.1. Classification (NCBI taxonomy): domain Eukaryota; kingdom Metazoa; phylum Arthropoda; class Arachnida; order Araneae; family Theridiidae; genus Parasteatoda; species Parasteatoda tepidariorum. The sequence continues at coordinate 76,317,907 of NC_092208.1, forward strand.
AAGTATTTAGGCACTCAAATGTGGGATGCGAATTTCTGGTTTCTTAATGAATTTGTATGAAAATATCGAGATTAATAAGATCAAATATCAGTAGCGAAAACGGCGGTACCGTTGCATCAAAAAGTGACTAATAAATGAACGAATTGAATTTTGCGTGTTGGAATATAGAAATTTTAAAAACCATGAAAAAATTAATGGCAGTAACAGCAAAGGGAAAAAAATCGAAACACGAATTTAAGAAAGTATAGAGAGCGTTGATAAGTTATTATTGAAATGCGTGATTCGAACATTCCATGTCGTAAAAATGTATTCACTATAATGAATCACATTGATTAAATAATTTTTACGTAATAAATCAGAATTCAAAACAGAATTGCGACTCATTATAATATGTCTGAAAGCATGAGATTCTAAAACACTATTTTTTCAAGTGAACGATCTTTTATGTTTGCCATTTCGGAATCAATTTCAGATTATCAGTTTTATACTTTAAGGTTTTCCTCAGTAGTTCACGCTAATTCCATTCGAATTATTCTCGAAGTTAAGCAAACATTGCGTCTAACAATACTGCGTAAAAAAGGTCTCTATCACGTTATTGCGAGCCCAAGTCAAAATTCCGGAAAATTTCTTGATTAAAAATAAACATTTTAAATGGATAAAAATTTAAACAAGGTTTTTTTTTCTTCCTTTTTCACAATCTTTCTTAGTTTACTTAAAATATATTTAAAATTTTGCACATACTTACACCATTCACACATACCTATGATAACCTGAAGAAGTAATTGAAATTTACAAATATGTCTTTCTTTCTTGCGTTTATGATTATAACTATTTACTGATAAAAAAATGAACATTAATCTTGAATATAAAGCTTATAAAGTATCTGGCTCTCCCTTACAAGCAAATAAAATGAACTGTGTTTTTAAGTTCCACATTCAGGGGTGATTGTGAGACCAAGTCAAAATTCCGAAAAATTTCGTAAGTTAAAAAAAAAAAAAAACAGTTTAAATTGAAAAAAAATTCAAACATGTTTTTTTTCTTTCTTTTTCTCAATATTTCTTAGTTTACTTAAAATATATTTAAAATTTTTCACATACCTATACCATTTACACATGCCTATGATGACCTGGAGAAGTAATTAAAATTTACAAATATGACTTTCTCTCGAGTTTATGATTATAACAACTATTTACTGATAGAAAATGAATATTAATCGTGAATATAAGCTTATAAAGTATCTCTCTGGCTCTCCCTTACAAACAAATAAAATAAACTGTGTTTTTAAGTTCCACCTTTGAAAATTTGATTTCCGGAAACTTCTGTGATCAATGATTTTTTTGAAACGTGTGGACCTTCGATCTCCGGAAACTTCCGGATCAATGTTAGCGAAAAATCCGGAAATCCGGATTTTTTCCGGAGCACAATCAGCTCTGCACATTTGAAAATTTGATTTCCGGAAACTTTTGTGATCGATGAATTTTAAAAACGTCTGGACCTTCGATCTCCGGAAACTTCCGGATCACAGTTAATGAAAAATTCGGATTTTTTTCCGGAGCACAATCAGCCCTGCATTTGAATAGAGAACTTAAAAAGATAGAAGGTAAGGGCGCAATAAATGTCTTGTTAACGAAATTTTGCCTAAATAACGAAATTTAAATTTTTTATTTGCAATGCTCCGAGTAAATTTTGCCAGAAAATTAATTGTTTATTCGCGCAATTCTGTGAATTAGCGAAAGATTTTCAAGCTAAAAAATAGCATATTTAATTTAGGCTTTATCATTTACGACATATGTGAATGCGAATACAAACATTTCAACAATATACAATAATAAACAAAACGATACCTCTAATTACTCCCATATTTAAATAAATGGAAAATGGATATGAATAAATTAAAAAGCATTCGAGAAAATTATTGATGGTGTTATTTAAAAAATTCTGTTATTCATTGAAAAATTTGAGTTCAATGAATTGCTTTATATTATTAAAATTTTAATTAAGCGTTAAATATTTTATTTTATTAAAATATTTATTTATTGACAAAACGCAATAAATATCTACATAAGTTAAATTTATTTTACTTGAACTCATACCAATGTAATTCAGCATTAGTAAAAAAAAAAAGACCTCTCCATGTTATTTTCTGCAAATTTACTGAAATTTGTTCAACAATTATTAATTCAGCAGACATTACACACCTTTTTTTCTTTCTAGTTTTTCCTTGTATTATTTTCAAATAAATAAATCAGCAGGTTAAAAATAAAGCTTAATTTGAAATGTTTTTTTTTTCTTGAATTCATTTCGAAATAAATAATTCAAAATAAAAACAATAAATAATTTTTTTTTAATTTAATAATATTTTAGCTATTTTAGTTTATTACAAAATCTGTATAATTTTTTCAAATAGAATAAAACACCACAAGAATTTCACCAAAAATATTTTATTTAACTATGAATAGTATAAGCCAAGGTATAAGCGATAGCATCAAAAATATATTATTACTGCTATAGAAACATCTATAGGCACTTGATACAACTACAAAAAATATGAGCATGTAGAAAAAAACAAATTTTCTTGGGTATAGTTATACAATAACGAAACATAAGAAATAATGAATTGATTAATACTTAAAAAAACAGTATGAAAAAATAGATGGAAAGTCAATATAATCATAGCCATGGAATCACAACATAAATTTTGAAACAAAATATAAATATTTTAAAACTAAAAGTTACATAGAAAAAATTAAAACTATTTTACTGAATAAGACTAAGCTTTTTATAAAGAAAAAAATTTTCATAATACTATTCCAGCTAATAACGTGGTGTATTTAAATAATACATCTATGAGTTCTCAAAGATTTTCCTTTTTATTCTGCATTTCAGAAAGATTTTAAATAATAAAACTCCAGAATATTTTAGATAAATAATTTTACAAATTTCTCCCAATTAATGCAAATTTGAACATAAATCCTTCATACATTTTTATAACAGATGCTTCTCCTCCCAATAAACATCTGATAACTGATTCGGCGTTCTTTTCTGATTGAAGTTGATTTGTTAGGTTATAAAGCATTGTCCCGTTTAATAGCTTGTGCAATTGTGGGGCTTTAAAAGGTAAGTTTAGCAATCTATTCAAACCACTGATATCATGGATACAAGCCTGAAGCTGACTATAGCTATGGACAATGCTGATATCAAACGGGTTTGTCGAGTTTAAAACAGGCTTCTGCAAATATTTTTCCAAGTTTTCTGACACTAATTTAATTGTTGACTGAGAAATACATGCTCTTGAATCGACATCTGTATTTATCTCTTCATTCGGAACCGTAATTATTTCTTTTATTTGCAAATATATTATAGTAAGCATTAAAGATGACAAAAATTCTTTGGATGGCTTAGGAGAACTGTGCAAAAGCCAATAATGTATACATCCAAACAATAAGTGTAAATCGCCATAAATATCAGAAAAAAAATTTCCATCCAGACCCAATACACTGCACATAAAATCTCGCAGCCCATCTTTTTGCATTCTATATAAATTTTTCAAATTAGGAACTTCTTCGCCATTTTCCAATTCCGAGAGAAATTCAACAGAAATCGGCGAAGAGTAAGTACCAGGTTCATATTCTATGATTTGACGAAGACAAATTTCGGCATGCCGTTTAGAGTTTTCTGAACCATGCCGTAAAACTATGCCATAAATTACTTTTCGAATATAACGAGAACACGTAAAAGCACATGCTTCAGAAAAGTCTTCGATTTGTGGATACAAAGTATTGCATTTGAAAGTGATTGTATTTAATGGCCACGTGGTAAGCAGACCTTTGTGAAAGGCTATTTTAAATTTTCCTGGCAATACTTCTCCACAGGGCAAGATCAGTACGGATTTACTTACAATAAGATCCTCCGACTGATTATGGAGAATTGCATTTAAAATATCGATCATGTTAGTCGGTTTCAGTTCGTATTCGGAAATAGATTTTTCGATTAAGTTTCTGATGTCGTGCCCTACCAAGTTAAAAACTTTCGATTTCGCCTCGGTAAATGTTTGGTTGTGCAGCCAAGAGAAAAGACCTTGAAACCTATCTTTAAAACGAACATTAATATAGAGATAAAATTTCCTTAAATGGTCATAAGCAGATACGTAATGATTCCCAGCCAAAGTCGCTACTAAAGAAATCATTGTTTTATCTTTTAGAGGAAATTTATATAATAGTGCGCTCAAATAATATATTTTACACAGTAAATACTTTTTCTGTGAACCATCCCGAAGAGTTTCGACTTTGATAGCATTATCAATATGGGATATTTTAATAAATCCATAAGGCAAATCATAAATATAAAAATCACTAACTTCGCTAAGAATTGGGCATTTATAGTGTGTAGCAATACTAGCTAATTGCGCGTCCCCTTCGTAATCACATTGAACATACAATACATCTATTTCTGAAAGTATGTTCTTGAAAACTACATGAGAATTGAGGGGAAGTACTTTTATCATTTCATCCCCATCTCTCAGGAGAGTTTTTATTTCTTCAGTGCGTTGTTGCTGTCTTTTTAAACGCATATCTATTTTATCATCAGTCTGACCTCCATCGAAAATAATTATTGGCGATATTTGGCACTGTTTCAGAATGGAAAAGTAATTCTGCACATCAGTAGCGAATCTGTAACGAAGGAAAATTAAAAGTTCATAAGTACAGGCTGTCTGAAAATCATGAATCTTTCAAATATCTCGTGAAATGTGCAGAAAACCAGAAATTTTTTAATTAAACATGAGGAATAATGATACCAAGCTCCACGGCCAACCTTAACCTCTATTTATGTGACGCGAAGTACCTTCAAAAATCTTAAAGATGAACCTCTTTTTTATTTGCGGATTAGGATTCTTTGAACTAAGTACCATGATTTATCTACAGGTTTTTATGTTTTGAGTCACAGGTGACGCTATATTGCAATTGGAACGGGGAATGAGTCTGGTATGTTTAAAGAATATTTTAAAGTTGTTCTTTTTTTTCGTCTTTTTTTTTTAAATAAGTTTTTTTTATATTTGATGCGCATTTGCGAGGTATTTGATGCCATATTTTTCAGACTTCTTGTATATATGTTGTGAAAAAGCAAGAATAAAAAGTTAACAGAAGTTTAACCAGTTAAAGTAAAAATCTTTAAATTCGAAAAAAAAGTCTTAAAGTTTTAACCACTTAACAAATTTTTAAAAATTTCCTTATTTTTCAACAAAAAATGAGCCATTAAGTATTTTTTAAGCACTCAAAAAATATTGTTAAGCATTATATACATTAGCAAAATGAAAAAATAATTTTCGAAGATTTTACAGGATCATGATAAAATAACTAGTTTCTGACAAAGAATTCTTTTCTTGATTATATTAGCCATGATAAAACTATCAAGAGATTTTTCGGTTCGATATCAGAGGGAGGAAAATGAAGCCTGAAATTGAGAATATTTTGAAAAGTGCAGCAAAGCTGCACATGAGAGGGTAATAATCCTACCGAACCCAGCTCATTAGACGCACAAGCGAACTCGCAAGTATTTCATCAAACATGTAAAATGATTGGCGCTTTTACGAGCTATGGACCGACGGAAAATCTAAATAGATTGTTGGATGAGTTGTAAAAACGTTGAATAGAATGAAAAAAGCACGCTTTTACATAATACGAGGCGAAAATCGAAATGGTCACGAAAAAAAATATCATTTTCGAAAAGGGAAAAATAAGCACTTTTGAAAAACACCCAATGAAAAAGACACCTTTAAAGGCTTTTAAAAAACGAAAATCGAAAATAAGCACCTTTAGGCACTTTTTAAAAGTGCTACGCACCATTTATTAGTTTTATTTTTAAAAATAAGACCTCTACGTTTTCAAACTTAAGTGTTATAGCTAAGGGGGAGGGGTTCGATGACTCTTCCCAACCCCAGAAAATTGCTATGCCTGACATGGCTGGCTTTGCAAATCGTGCTCGTTTTGGTAGCCACTAAATTGAGATCATTTGAAATAAGTTCCAGACTAAAATCTTAAAAATATAAATTGTTATTAAAATATTTAAAACAAAATCCTCTTTAAAAAATTAACAGTTTTAGTTAACAATAAATTATTGAAATATAAATTTTTAAATCGAAATAAAAGACCAACTACAGAAGAACTTGCAGAAACAAAACAAACAATAATGCCTTTAAAAAATAATTACTATGCTATTACAAGATTCAAACTTTTTTTTAAAAATATATAAATTTTAGAACTTAGAACTTCACTGTCAAGTTGTTAAATGACGTAAATACAAGGAAGTTAAAATTTAAAAATATGTGGCATGCAATCAAAAATTTGCAAACAACACTCCGTTGATAGGAACTATTAGCTTTTAATCCTTACAATTCTTCCCAACTTATAGCTCAGTTTTTTTTTTCAGTTATCGGTTGTCAAAGCTCGAAAAGAATTTTCATTCAGAAATATGTGAACATTAACGTTTACGCTCTCATGCTTATGACAGCTCACAAGCTTGATTTTTCCATTTTTTTTTGCCAAAACGAAAATTAAATGAGGACTTTCCTTGTCACCATGTAAAAGAAAAGTGTATTTGTGCTTAGGATTTTCTAACGAGTTCTTAAATCAAATTCTTAACAACAAGTCACATTGAAAATTGGATCAACGTACCCGAAACCGAGGTGCCTATGTCTTCAAACAAGTTTAAAAAAATCAGTTTTATTTTTTAAAAAATTACAAACTGAATTAATACCTGAATTTACCAAAAAAACACAAAGGTCTTGAAAATTTGCAATAAAAATTTAACCAATTTAAAAGAAAATTGAACAGTTTTGAAGTTAATATTTGACCAAGACAATTTATTAGACAATTCTATCTTTAAGCTAAATTCTTCTTAAGCTAAATTCTATCTTAAGCTAAATTCAGTAGACATAAAATAATATAATCCATCCATATAGCATAGGCAGGGTATGTAGGGGAAATCGAGATTAGTTGGCCCACTTTTCAGTTTTTTTAATCTTATTAAAAAACTATTAGTGAAATTTGATTTTTCCTCTTCAAAGAAAATTGCATAATCTTATCACTTACGATTTGTATTGAAACGTTCAGTCCGTTTTCTTTCTTTGAATTAATTTTTTAAAAAACATTAAAAAGCAGACCAACGTACCCCGAGGCCAGGTCCCTTGGTTGACATCAAATAGGATAGGATGAAACAGGTAATGAAACAGGTATAGATAGGATGAAACAGGTAACATAAATTTTGAAATAATAAATCTAATTAAAATAGTCTTATAAATCTAATTCATTATTTTCTTAATTATTTAAAATAGAAATTGAATTTTTAAATATTAATAGATAACTAAAATAAATCTCAATTATTAAAGAAAAGGCAATCATTCTTACTGCAATTATGTATTGAATTTTATTAAAAACAAATTTTTGTCACTGTAATTGATTTTGCATAATGAAACATGATAATAAAGTTAAAAACAATTTATAACAAATTAAATCAAAAGAAATATCAAACAATAGCTGTATTTTAAAAAGCAAAATATTTCCTGAACAGTGTTCAGGAAAAATAACAAAAATTATCTCCCTGCATCATTATTTATCAATATTTATTGAACATAAAAAATATTTTTACCCCCATTGAAGCACACAAATTTATTTCATTATAAAACATTTATGCATTAAAAACACAGATAATCTCAAAATTTTCTGCCTTTAAAAATTTTTATGTTAGTCATTCTTTTAAAAAAAAATATTTTTTCAATGCCCAACTGTGTTAACATCCGTCAATTCAGGCAAATACAGGGTTGGCCTCTCTTTCAGGGGCACCATATTAGTAGGGCCAACGTCTTTTAAAAATAATAATATTTGATAAAATTTCATGTTTTTTTTCCTTGCTTTTTTTTAATTTTAATACAAAGCTAATTTCGTGTGCAATTTTTGGGAGCGTAAGTACAAGGTATTTTGTTTGAAATGTCTATTTTGTTTAATTACATTGAAATGTCTATTTTGTCAATTTAAAACTATACCGTAAACCGGGGCGAGTCTACTCATCCAGGGGCGAGTCTACCCATTTTAGTTTTATTTAATTTTCACTATTTTAAATTGCAAATAAATTTTTTTTTACCGACGTAGGATTTAGTTCAGACTCTAAGGAAGATGGCGCTGTAGTAGTTTGATCCGTTTTTATTTATTTGGTGTCTTTTTAACCGAGCTGTTCAAACGTCTTTTGAGAGATTTGTAATGAAAATCAGCAAACTTTTAGTTGGTGCTCCGTAAGTATATTATTATTATTACTATTTTCACTTTGGTTAAGTGATAAACTTATCTAAGACTAAGATTACATTAATTTTATATGAAAAAAAACAAAAAGAATGTAAGTTTTGAATCCCACGGACAAT
>NC_092208.1:76327370-76369257 GCF_043381705.1 Parasteatoda tepidariorum
TATATATATATAGGTAATACGAAAATTATAAATACTTTTGTATTAATAAAAGCTTTAAAACTCTTTCGTTTTCATAAAATATCTTTGGTAAAGGATAAGTGCAGAAATTCTATTTTGGGACTTCAGGGTTGAAAACATACCAATGAATAATAATTAGATTTATATTTCAAAAGAGAAGTTATTTTAAGATCTTTCACTTCCATATAAGGAATGATTAAACGATTTTCTATGAGTAATAAATAATTTTGATGAGGCGTAAGAATACAGGGAATGCAATATGACGGGCCTCTTCACACATTTTAATTATCGTATAAAAGCAATGGTTTTTGCAATGGTCTTTGCGTGGCTTTTTGGTGTATAATGTTTACCAACTAAATTCCGTCAGATCTGACGGGAACTGTGTCTCCCCCTCTCCAGCCGGCAGAGCGGGGATGAGATTTTTGCTTCACCATCAATTACTAAATAAAAGCTTGTGCAGAACATGGCCTCATTATTCCTGTTTTCTTGACTAATAAATCCACCAAAATATCGGGGTTGTTGCCCTGCCCTGATATTACATATATATATATTATGTATATATATAGCAGAGAAAACCGGAGTAAGATATTTACTTCTCTATAAATTTGTTATACATTTTATTATTATTTTATTTTTATTATTATATATTTCTGTATTATTTATTTCATTATGATATTGCATAATATACATTATATTTGTATTATATTTTATTTCTTAGAATTTTTTTCGTGTTTTAAATTCATACGTGTTCATACGTGTATTCATATTTTGTATTTTATTATACATTATATTACGTTTGTTAAAGCCATTTTTCGAGTTTGAAATTATATAAATGATTTTAGCATTTAAATTTATTATTTAATTTCAATAAAATTAAAATTTATTGTAAAAAATGCTAAAAAAACAAGTTTAAAAAATATTATTTTCTTACCACACGAAAATTTTCTATGTGGACTATGTGGTTCTATGTGGTTAACCACCGAAACCACCATCCCCTGGTGAGACAATTAATCAGAATTTTTTTTAAGTGTAATTTTCCCATTCTTAGACCCTATGCATCATAATTAGTTCCTCGATTTTTAAAAAATATTAAAATTTGTATTTGCGTGCCTCAAAGGGTTTTAACAAAGACTGAAAAGCATCATTTTAGAAAAATTTTATTAAGGCGACTAAAACTAGTTTAGTGTATTTTTTACAAATAAAACGAATAAAATGCATAATATTTAAACATAAATTCCCTTTTCTTTTCAGCTATTCTTAGATAAAAATATACACAAGTTAAAAAAATTAAAAATAAAAGTACAAGTACAGATATGTGTCAATATACAAAACAATGGAAGTTAAAATCGAGAAAACGTTATTTACTATTTCTCAACCATTTATTTATTCTTTAAATTTAAATGAAATAGAATTGAAAACTACATAAGTTCAGAATGAAACAAACAAATTCAAATAGGGAGCCAGAATGGAAACACAAATTGAAAAATTATAAAAGGTTCGTTTACACTTTTAATCCCCCCCCTCCCCCGATCGTAAATACGTTTAAATTATCAAATTAAACCTGAAATAAAACTTTAATAGCATTATAGATTTAAAAATTCATACAGCAAGGATTTAAACTGAAAAACAATTTCTCTGGAAATAAAAATATCAATATAAAATAAAAAAATATTCAATACCAATACTTTTTTCACTCTTTGAGAAAGCTTAGATGATGAATTCCTAAGTTGGAACACTATCTTAAAAACATTAATGACCGACTAAAATGTAAATTTTATACAATTAAATGAGGAAATGTATTATTGATTTAATATTAATAAAATTTTAAAAAATGTTCCTTCGTAATTATTTTTAAGAAATTTTTTTATAAAAACTCTACAAAAACACCATTTTTTTCTTCACTATTTCATCTTTCTCGTGGCAAATAATGACAATCTAAGAAACTTTAACAAAGGCAATACTCTGTATATTAAATTAGCTGTTTACAAATGCTCTACTTTTTTACGCAATTACGCCAAAATAATGATTCACATAAAAATTAGCTCCTGTAATGGATGGAAGAAAAAGTTCTTGTGACGCGTGATTTCTTTGTTCTGAAGTAAAATCATCAGCATTTATTATTAATAATCTATTAAATTCATGATTCAAATTCTAATAAAATTCGAAAAAATACTATATGAACCGAAATTCCTTTTTTTTTTTTTTAATTATTGCATAAATAAATAAGAATTTCAAAATTCTCTGTGTGTTGGAACTAATCTATCTATATTATATAAAACGCTAATACGTATGTATCAATAAAACCGATGATATTTCTTTCCTCGCGTTGGCAACAGTTTTCATTTTTAATTGATAGGCTTCGGCGCGCAAGAGCACGTAGTGAGCATCATATGGCTAATCTATATTATATAAAACGCTAATACGTTTTAATTGATAAGCTTCGGCGCGCAAGAGCACGTAGTGAGCATCATATGTCTAATCGGGTGAATTCTCACCGATTATCAAAAAAATTCTCACAAAATTATCTCTATCGAAGCCGATGCTTTACACCCGGCGTTCAGTATTATTTCATATTGTTTCACAATTCATGGTCTTAGCCCTCTGGTGGGAAAGACTTAAAAACAAAATTACAGCAGTTACTTTTCTCAACAACTGAAATTTAGAATAGAATAGTAATAATTTAGAAAGATTAAGAAAAATATGTGAACTGTTTGCAATTTCAAATTAATATTGAAATGCACAGGTTTAGAATTTTCTACAGTGAAAAGTTTTCGGAACTTCAGTGTTCAAAAAAGTATACAAAAGCTTGACGTTAAGAACGTATCCAATGAGCGAGCAAAGCGAGCATCAGATTGCGAAGCAATCCGAAATGAACTGCGAAAGCAGTTCCGGGGGCTGGCGAGCGGTAGCGAGCAGGGGGCGAAGCCTTCTAGTATTATCAAATACACGTATTATATTGCCAACTCCACCAAGTGAAATAACACCAAATCTAGCTGAGCTGCGCTCTTAAATCAGCACCTATGCAACTAAAATTTTTCAGTTGTCATTTTTTTGCGGACAATTTTTGTAAAAAATATATATGGGTTTAAAATACTTTTCTCATTAATAAAAACCGTTTCTGTGAGATTTAACATACCAATGGTGCAAAAAAATTTATTTTTCAGGTTTTGAATCCAAGAAAATATTTTTTCAAATACAAAAATAATCGTGTATTGTTTATTTCATTTTTGTTGTATTTTGTGAATATAATTTAGCGTATCAGAAATTTTCTCGAAGAAATTNGTTAAGAACGTATCCAATGAGCGAGCAAAGCGAGCATCGGATTGCGAAGCAATCCGAAATGAACTGCGAAAGCAGTTCCGGGAGTTGGCGAGCGCCAGCGAGCAAGGGGCGAAGCCTCCTAGTATTATCTAATACACGTATTATATTGCCAACTCCACGAAGTGAAATAACGCCAAACCTAGCTGAGCTGCGCTCTTAAATCAGCACCTATGCAACTAAAATATATTAGTTGTCATTTTTTTGCGGACAATTTTCGTAAAAAATATATATGGGTTTAAAATACTTTTTTCATTAATAAAAATCGTTTCTGTGAGATTTAACATACCAATGGTGCAAAAAAAAATTTTTTTTCAGGTTTTGAATCCAAGAAAATATTTATTCAAATACAAAAATAATCGTGTGCTGTTTATTTCATTTTTGTTGTTTTTTGTGAATATAATTTAGCGTATCAGAAATTTTCTCGAAGAAATTCTCCGGTCTTTAAAACCACTCACTCATTTTGAACGAACACACAAATTTTAAATGTAAATATCTATTCTCTGGTGGTTTCAGCAGACAAACCTTAATTTTCTTATTGAACATTTTGTGTTCTACTATATAAGACCAACCATTTTAAAGTTTTATATCTTAACAATCTGTTGCACATTAATTGTTTAATACAGGTGCACATTAAAGTTATTATAGCCCGAATTTTCAAATATGCAATTAAATATTTTTTTAAATCTATTTCTTATTTTAATTTGTAATTCAATACTTTTGTTTTCTACAACTTGACAAAAATCTGACAGTAATATCTAATGTTCTTTCAAACAAAAAATTTTGATAAAGTTGCGGCTCCTCCACTTGATTGGTGTTTTTAATTGTGGCCCCGGCCTCATGTAAGTTGGAAACCCCTGTTCTATAAGCTTTGATTCAACTACGTAGTTCTGAAATTTATAACCACATAAGCTTTGGGACATTCTAACTTCAGTGGAGGTAGCGTTTAGATGGAACAGACAACTCATTTGCATTGCATGAAGAGGGGAAACCCCGAAAATCTTCCACGATAACCCCGACGATAATTGGGGTTTTAACACATGAACCAGCTAGCACTGGTGACATTTTATACAGTATGTGACAAAATGCTTACAAAAAGGACTTCATATCAGCATAATCCGAAAATAAAATTATAAAATTTGTGAAAAAATTCACATTGAAATTATACAAATTTGAAAATTATAAAAGAAAAAAAGAAAAATTATTGGAAAAAAAATTTAAAGAAAAATAGGGATGCCGCAATTAAAAACACCAGTCAAATGGCGGGCCACAACTTTATCAAAATTTTATATAGGACTCTTTTATGTTTGAAGGAACATTAAATATTATTGTCAGAATTTTATCAGTTTTTTTAATATCTATTAAAAAGCAAAATAAAAAGCATTACAAATAATGCTTGTTACATATCATTATCATTTTGAATCTTCTCTTAATCAGATACTTAGTGACAAGATTTTTTTTTCTTTTAAATTTAATTCTGGGATAAATTAATTTTTTCTTCGACTTATTAGAAATTATAGCAACAAAAAAATTCTCCAGCATCTAAAATTAATTTTTTTCTCTTTTCCGCTCATGCGATATTCAATTCAAGAAATTTAAATAAAACACGATATTCATTCCCTCTTTTATGCATTTTAAAATTTACAAATGTAAATAATTTCTTTAAAAATGAGTGGTTTCAAAAAGTTAAAGGGGACAATTTGTTCGAGAAAATTTCTGATACGCACATGCTAAATTATATTCACAAAATACAAATAAAAACAAACAAACAAACAAAAACGAAATAAAACAGAGCAACAAACGCAATTATTTTTGTATTTGGATAAATATTTTCTTGGGTGCAAAACCTGAGAAAAAAAATTTTTTGCACCTTTGGTATGTTAAATTTCACAGAAACGAAGAAAGTTGGTTTCTTTAAACGAACGAAAAGTATTTTAAACCCATATAGTTTTTTTTTACGAAAATAGTCTGCAATGAAACAACAATATATTTTAGTTCACGGGCCACAAAAAAGGCTTCGCGGACCGCCAGTTGGTAACCACTGGGTTAAACCAGAAAACTGACTGTTGACGTCTACGACAACAATAGTAAAAAAATTTCTGGATTATGAAATGAAATAAATGGAAAAATAAAAAAGATACTTAAATCTCCCCTAGGAAAATTATAAAAAAACTACTTTGAGTTTTTTATACAAAACAAAAACACAAACCAAAAAGAGAAATAGAAAAATCGAAACAGTATACCATCACTTAACATCGCCTATCGGTCTGGCAAAACACTGATAATTATTTTATGGTTGATTCGGTCCAAGTTTAGGTGTGTCGGGCTAGCCGACCACAGTTTATTCCAAACCTTGCATTAACAGGGGTCTGTCCAGACATTTTGTGAAAGGTCCGTTCTTGTAAAATTGTGAAAAAATTACTCGTAATTTGTGAATATAAAATAAACGTTAAATCACATTCTTTCAACCAGGGTCTGTTTTTGTGAATTTGTGCAAATAGGCTCCGTTATTGAAAAAAAACTTTTTCAAAGAGTTTTTAAATTGTAAAGACATACAAGATTATGCTCAACAGCGTAAAATTATAAATAAAAAAATTTAATTTTTAAAAATAAACAGCAATTGCAGCAACTAAATTAGCGATGTAACATACAAATATTTGGTATTTAGCCTGTACTGCTGAACGCAGAATATTAATTTAGGACGAATAAAGGAGGAAGCGTCTGCTGAAGACAAAATTTAGTTCGTTTACATCTGTCTTTCTTCTTCACACACCCCCCTCCCCTATTCCAGAGAAGGGTTTATTCGATTAATAAAACAATAATGAAGATATACAATTTTGTGAAAGGTTCAATTAAAAGATAAAATATTTTGTGAAGAGTTCGTTTTTAAGTTAAAATATTTCGTGAAGGGTCCGTTTTTATGAAAAGATATTTTGTGAAGGGTCCGCTAACGGACCCAAATTTCTTCTAAACAGACCCCTGATTAAGAAGACAATTTTTTTAAAAAAAATAGGATAGAATTTTTTTTTACTCACTTGTCGTAGTCTCCTCCAAATATGCTGTTAGTCTCATTGCGTGCATATATATGATGAATAAGACTGCATCCATCGACAANTATTTTGTGAAGGGTCCGTTTTTATGAAAAGATATTTTGTGAAGGGTCCGTTAAAGGACCCAAATTTCTTCTAAACAGACCCCTGATTAAGAAGACAATTTTTTTTAAAAAAATAGGATAGAATTTTTTTTTACTCACTTGTCGTAGTCCCCTCCAAAAATGCAGTTAGTCTCATTTCGAGCATATATATGATGAATGAGACTGCATCCATCTATAATCACTTGTGTATTCCTTAACTTGAACGGTCTGCATATATCGTTTTCATCTATGAATTTACTTAAGCCTCGTATGGTCATGTTGGATAAATACAATTCAGCTCCTTCGCTTTGTTACACCTCCAAGAAATTTAGTCAAATATCGCAAAGTTATTTGGGACTTCCCCTGATGCCTGATCATGAAATATTTCAACGATGCTTATTGGCTACGGCAAAAGAACACACGCATCGTTAAGGGTCCGTCCATAAGTTATAGTGGTTGTAAATTATGGAAATCATGTTCATTCCTTTACCTTCAGTAGTATTGAAAAGCTGTCGAAAACGAAAACTGTTAGGGGCCGTTCAAAAAGTACGTACACAAAAATGGNCAAGTAGCGAAAATTCAATTTTCAGTAGCGGGGACTTTTAAAAGTAGCCCAATCCGCTACTTGTAGCCCAATCTGGCAACACTGCCTCCAAGGAATTTAGTTAAATATCGCAAAGTTATTTGGGACTTCCCCTGATGCCTGATCATGAAATATTTCAACGATGCTTATTGGCTACGGCAAAAGAACACACGCATCCTTAAGGGTCCGTCCATAAGTTATAGTGGTTGTAAATTATGAAAATCATGTTCATTCCTTTACCTTCAGTAGTATCGAAAAGCTGTCGAAAACGAAAACTGTTACAATGTTTTTTTATTTATTTTTTTCTTTCGAAATTATTGATTAAATAAAAATAATTTCAATTTTGTCAAAAAAATCAATCGAAATAATTACCTCTAACCAAATCGGTGTAATAAATAACTTTAGTTTAAAATATTTATAATTTTTAAATGATTAATTTGAAATTAAATATGCGAATTTTATAAATAAAAATAAATATATTTATAACTATAATGTGAATTATTTAATAATAAATAATTTTAAAATTATTTTTATACGTCGCCAACACATTTAGATGATTTAGATAAAACATAATAAATTAGTATTTTCTTAAAAATGAATGCCTAACATACAAATTGTTTTATTTAAAAGTTGGCCTTCTTTCCTGAAAATTTTGACCACTAAACAAGAGTACAATAAATATTAATTCAACAACAGCTTTAACTACGTTTTAATTAGTTCAAACTGTTTATAGCGAGCCGCGATGGCTCAGAGAATAGAGCGTTCGCCTTCCAGTGAGGCGAACCGGGGTTCGAATCCCAATCGATACGAATTCCGCATCCGGCTTGCACCGACCACAGTGCTGACGTGAAATATCATCAGTGGTAGGCAAATCATGGGCTAGAATCCCCTTGTCGTCAGGCTAACCGTGGGAGGTTCTCGTGGTCTTCCTCTCCATGTAACGCAAACGCGGGTTAATTCCATCAAAAAGTCCTCCACGAAGGAAAATTTCTCCCACTACTTGATCCAGGAGGTCCCTTGTCTTCAGGATTGGGTTCAAAATTACAAGGCTACTGAGTTGAACATTAGCAGTCGTAAACCAAAACCAAAGTTTACTTGTTAGTAAAAACCAAAACAAATTTTTTAATAAATCAGATACTTGCTCAAACTGTAACCAAAGACAAACCATAGAGCATCTTTTATATAATTGTGATCTGTACCGAACACTCCGAAAAAATTATTTCTTCCAAAAAACAGACCAACAAATTTTTGCAGTCAAGGTCTGTAGAGAAATTATTAAGATTATCATTAAAACTACTCTTGAGGAACAAATGGAATTAATAAACAAAATTGACAATAACTAAAATTTTAACCTGCTTAATCTAACCACCTTGCCAAAACTTTTTTTTGGACCACATTGCCATTTTAGTGTTTTAATTTGACTTTTAACTTGATTTTGCATTTTATACATGCTTTAGGTTTGTTTATAACCTTTGTATTTTAATACATTTGATATTTTACATTGCGATTGTATTTTATACACGGTTTTTAGATTGTTATACACCCCTTTTAACTCTTACCATTTAGTATCTATTGGTATTTTATCCTCTGTTTTTTGTACTTTAATTGAATTTACTCTGCTTTACTTGTTGTTCTTCATTTTAACTACCTGTTACTACTTCACCCTCACTATTTTGGTTCCACAAGCAGGATTCAAGCTGGCTTGATTGGCTGGATCCTTTCAATGCCCTATTAGCAAGTGTATACATCTGTGATTTTGTCTCAGTTTTAACTTTTCAATTTTAGCACTATATTCATTTACGTCATTTTATCCTTTCACCTTTTGGCGGTTTTATGAGTTGTATTTACGGCTGTTTTTTGGTGAATTGTTAGAATTTTTGTCTTGTATTGAGGGGTCCACCAGCTCTGGCTCACTCAGTTTTTACTGGTAGTCTCAGGGTTCGTAATTTTTGTATTTTATATATATATATAATTTTTGTATTTTATTTATATAAGGGTCTGTTGACCTTTTAAATGATCCATTGTATTTGGCGTATGGGACTATTGGCCTAGGCCACGGTATATATATAATAAATTAGCAGTCGTAAACCCAAAAATTGGGTCGGCTGTTCAACTACTGTTATAAGATATTAAAAAAAATAAAACTGTTTATAACGTTATTAAAACTGTTATCATTGAAATTAAAAATGTATTGATCTTTATTAACTATAAGCAAGAAAGCCGGAAAAAAAAGTTTTTAAAATTATTTAGTACTCTTATATACGTTTAACTTAATTTTGATTTATAATAAATGTATAAACAATATATTGTTTGTAAAAACTACTATATTGTTTATACTAAAAGCAAAATAAAAATTAAATTTAAAATTTGCATTTAATGTATGAAAAAAAGCAGTATGTTGTTACAGCATTAAGCATATTCAAAAAATTCTTTAACCGCTTATTTCGAAAAACATTAGAAATTTTATGTAAATTAAAATGGTACTTTGAATTGAGAGAGATATTATACGAATTAACTTTCAATCATCAATTTTCATTCCTTTCATCTAACAAAAATTATCAACAGCAGTGATGATAGTTTTACAGTTAAACTGTATATAGTAAGAAGAAAAAAAACGAGAAAACAATCTACACTCTATAACAAAAAAATCGACGCACCAAGAAGGAGTTGTCCGATTGAAACGAAAATTGGTAGATAAGAAGACAATGTACAGAATAATAAATGATTAAAATTTCAGAACAATTGAATAATTTATTGCAGAGTTACAGTAACAAGTTCAATAAGGTGTTGCAAGTTCAATAAGCTGCCACACAGCGTGTCATAGACCGATAAAGCTCCCGGATGGTCTCTTGCGGTATTTCCTGCCAAATTCGATCCAATTGTCGAACGAGGTCATCAACATTCCGTGCCAGATGCAATCGCCTTCCTATCATATCCCAGGCATGCTCGATGGGCGAGAGATCTGGTGATCCGGCAGGCCAAGGAAGAGTTTGACAAACCTTGCAGACAGTTCATAGCAACACGTGCCGTATGTGGTCTGGCATTGTCCTGCCGAAAAACCAGCCCAGGGCTCTGCAAAAGGAACGGTAGCAAAACAGGTTTTAGGAAGTCGTCGACGTACCGCAGTGCAGTAAATGTTCCTCTAATGACGACCAAAAAGGTTCGGCTGTCAAAGGAAATGGCACCCCAGATCATAATGCCTTGTTGAGGAGCGGTGTGACGTGCAATAGTGAAATCAGGATCCCCCCTCTGCCCTGTGCGTCTCCAAACACGTCTTCGATGATCGTCAAGACACAGTTAGAAGCGGGATTCGTCGCTAAAGACTATACGTTCCCAGTCGACATCATTCCAGCCTGATCAAGCCATGCACCACTGTAATCTGGCACCAAGAAGCAATCGGATGATTGCTTCTTGGTGCGTCGATTTTTTTGTTATAGAGTGTATTATCATAGACTAATAACACTTTACAAGTATTTTTAAACTTTTACATATGAAGCTCTATAATTTATGCAAAGATAGAAAACTGCCTAATTAACAATTTTCCCCATAGTTGCCGAATATTCGCCTAATTTCTATTTTTTTTAGAAAATGTTTTCATTTACCTTGTTTTTTCTCTTTTTTCTCCATACAACTTCAACTTATTTTTCAATTTTAAGAATCGTTTTAGCAATTTTTCTTTGACTATTCTAAGTAAATTAGTTAAACTGTTATTGTAATAAATTAGAACTTATCATTAAAGCAAGAAAGAAATACAGGGGCAGCGCTAAGTTTTTGCCTCCTCGCTAAATGCCATAAAATCGTAAATTCGGCGGGAAAATTTTTTTTATTTCTGCTTAAGTATTGGCGAATGATCTTTTCTACCGAAAAGAAAAATGTATGTTCCCGTCAATCCTTAAAAAAAATCAAAGGGATAAAAAAAAAAAAAATTTTTTTTGAACAAATCCCGTACTTTATATTCGATTACAGTAATTTCCTTTCGATACGTCGCATAACCAATTACAGTTATATTAAGTCCAGATAATGTAAGAAACAGGAAAGATTCCGTATGCATGAGACAAAACTACCGTAAAATACAAATTACCACGCTCGTTGCCGGATCACGCGATATCACGTGGCAATTTTAATTTTTTTTTCTTTCTGCAGTTAGTGCCAATAAAACATATTATGTGTGTAGCAAGATGCATATTATCATCCAAATATTTTCGCAGGAAATATGCTTTCTCGCGACAATAGCATATACATTAACATAATGTTACCTACGGTTTATTTTTATATTACTTGCTCTAGTCTAAGAAGTTATCAAAAATTAACTCAAACATTTTCCCTCAAAAGAGACGAAACATCTACATTTTTCATCCCTTCTCTCCATTCATTACTCATTTACTCCTCCCCAACTGCAAAATGATTCTTAATTAAAATTTCCATTTTATAAAATAATTCAATTTATAGAAATTTTTTATAGATTTGAAGAAAAAATCAACTATAAGAAATTGATTAGATTTGCTTTTGGCTAAGAATTTTGAAATTTGGTTAAAACTTTTAAAATTTGGCTAATTTTCTCGCTAATAGTTTGAAGTCCTTAGAGCAGACTCTGAAAATATAACATTATCGTTTTTTTCTTTTAGTTGCAATTTTTTAGGTCATCCGCAATCACTTCGCTCAATTTTTAAAAAAATTGCCACATCCTTGCCGCAATTACTTCGGGCATTTACCAATACCCAAACCATAAATAAAAAATTTTAAAAAAATTTATGTATTAATGATGCGTATCATACAAAAATAATAAGAATTAACCCTCACTTAAATTTTTACGCAGCCATTTTTTTTATTTTTAATTATTTTTTAAAATATTTCTCATTTAATTTAAAGTAAATAAAAACTTCCTCAAACTAAATTTCATTTTAAAGATGTATATTCCCTTATAATATGAGAGAAAAAAAACAATTTTCCTAAAAACATGCATCAATTTAATCCTTAAAAAAAATCAAAGAATCGTTTTTGGTATTACTAAAAAAATGAATACAAAATAAATTGAGCTTATAACTTTACTCTTCATAGAAAAAGGAAAAATTTATAAAATATGAAAGTGAATTCTCTCTAAGGCTTCTAAATGTATTAATCCGCATATAAATTAAAATCTTCATCTCTGTAAATATCACGTGAAATGATGAATTCTATATAGTTTTATTCAACAGCCTTATGAATCTGCATTGAATAAGATATTAATCCGCAACATTCAGCACTAATTCCACGAGAGAGAATATCTGCAGGATTATCTGTACCTGCACAATGGTGCCAGGAGTTTGGATCTGTCAAAGTGGCTATTTCTTTAACTCGATTAGCAACGAATTGTTTCCAACGAGTTGTCTTTCCCTTTATCCAGTAGAGCGCAATTTTAGAGTCAGTCCAATGATATGCAATTGAAGACCTTTTCAGATTCACAATCTTTTTCACTTTGGATGTCAAGCGAGCTGCAACTAGAGCTCCCAGCAATTCCAGTCTAGGCAGAGTCACACTATTCAAAGGAGCTACTCGGCTTTTAGAAGTCAAAAGTCTAACAATCGGTCCATTTGGTGTGTAAACTTTCAAATATACTGTAGCACCGTATGCGTTCTTACTGGCGTCACAAAAACTATGAATCTCGACGATATCCTCTTTGGATATAGAATTAAGAACCAGTCTAGGTATCTTAAGATTTTCCAAAAAAGGTATCTCTTCACACCATTTTATCCACTCTTTCTCTATTTTCGGTGGCAAGGATTCATCCCAAGGAATTTTTTCACTCCACAGTTCTTGGATCAGACATTTCATTCGTATGGTGAAGCATGAAATTAACCCTAAAGGGTCAAATATCTTCCCTATAGCCTGGAGTATCGAACGTTTTGTACTTTTGCTTGAGGAGACGAATTTTAGGAGACTTCTGGTATCTACAGAAAAATAATCTTCACTGGTGTTCCATAAAAGTCCCAACACTTTAGTCTGATTGGAGCCCAGACTAACACTAGCGTTTGCAGGATGAGTATCTAGTCCCTCATTCTTCCACTGCTCCATCAAATCAGCATCATTAGTTATCCACTTCCTTAGAGTCATTCCAGCAGCTTCTATTATTTTATTTGCATCTCTAGATATTTCTAATGCTTCATCAAAATCATTGCTACCGGAAATAAAATCATCCACATAAAGATTTCTATCTAGAAGTTGAACGATAACAGGAAGATCATTTTCATATTTTTTGATATGGTGCCTAATAGTAGCAGCGAGTAGAAATGGACTTGAGTTAACTCCAAAGTTCACTCTATTAAAATGGAAGATAATTATTTTGGGATCTTTAGAAACACTTGGTTCATCATTGCTCCAAAAGAATCTTACTGCGTCTTTGTGTACCTCAGCAAGACCTATTTGAAGGAAAGCCTGCTTCACATCAGAACAGAAAGCTGTTCGGTTGAGTCTAAATTCAATAAGTACATCCAAAAGATTGGGGTTTAAATTGGGCCCTGGCCACAAACAGTCATTGAGAGAGAGTTCATTGACCTCGTGCGCCGCAGCGTCAAACACAATTCTTAACGATGTTGTTAAACTTTCTTTTTTAACGGCCATATGGGGTAAATAAAATATAGGTCTTTCACATTCATCCTGTATACTATCAGGTTTAACTATTTCTATAATGCCTTGACTTGTATAATCCTGTATAATTTCACGGTATCTATCATAGAGATCCGGGTCATGCGTAAATCTTTTCCATAAGCTTCGGAAACGTTGTTTCGCTAAAGAATAATTATCAGCAAGTTCATTATAGTCTTTTCTAAATGGAAGTTGCACTATGTAACGACCGTCTTTGAATTCAACAGTTTCATTAAATATTTTCATGGCCTGATCATTCTCTTGTAAAATTGGATCGTCTTTAATCCCAAGCCCCTCCAAATCAAAAAACAGTTTTAGTGTATCTTGTAACGAATCATTTTTAGTTAGAAAACAATATCTTTCCTGAGTAATTTCGCTTTCTTTAAGTTTACCGCAAGCTATCCACCCCAAAGACGACTCTTTAAAAAACAAATCATCATTTATTTTATACGTATTTTGTTTCAAAACCTTGAAAAAAATATCAGAACTTATTAACGCGTGCACTTCAGTAGCTTCATAAAATGACTCATCGGCTAATTTCAAAAAATGAGGAATCTCTATTTGCGAAATGTCTAAAGTAGTGGGCGGTGTGAGCCCCGTAATATTATCAACCACATAAAATTCAATTAATTCATTAAAACTAAAATCTTCATTCGAAATGGATGTAGTTAATTTCCAATTAATGTTTTGGATCGATCCGTTTAATCCTGAAATCGGTGTTTTTATTTTCTCTTTTTTAATCCCTAATAAATCGCTCATATTTTTCTTTAATACGCATATATTAGAAGCTGAGTCAAGGATCGCTTTTATTTTTATTCTCCTACCATCTGCACATGTAATAAATATTTCAGCAGTTGAGAGCAAAACGTATTTTTTGGTTTGTTTATTAGTGGCTACGCTTAATACCGAAGCACTGGGATTTGATGGATTACTAGTAGAAGAAGAAGGAAGTTGCACGTGATCAACTTCACTTTGAGATCGCAAATGATTCATATTCATAGAATTCGAAGAAGAAATATTTGATTCAGTTTCTTTCAAATTTAATTTTCTGCAAATTAGCTTTGAATGTTTTAAAGAGCAAGGACACCGATATGGGGAAATACATTGGGCTTTTGTATGATTTTTTTTCAGACATATTTCGCACAATTTATTAGCACGAATTATCTTTATTCTTTCATCAATGTCAAGATTTAAAAATAATGTGCAGCGAAAAATGGGGTGCATACCTTGTTTACAAAGAAAGCAATTCTTATTTTTATTTTTGTTATCGTTTTCAGACACTAAAAGAGTTTTAGGTTTAGAGGGAAACATTGGGTGCTTTTTTATTTTTGTTTCGTATGAACAGTTTCTATCTACGGATAAAAGTACAGCTTCCCGTTGCTCTAAAAAGGTTATGAATTCATTGAAAGAGGGAATTTCTTTTGTTTTTTGTAACAATTCAAAGTTTTTACGAGATTCTTTATCGAGTTTTTTCAACATTATAGTTTGTAAAAATATATCAAATAGAGGATCTTGATTATATTTTAAAACCTTTAGAGCTCTTAAATTTTTATTCAAACAATCAATCATGGCGCGAATTTCTTCAGCATTTTCTTTTTCTATTTTCTTAAAATTCAAAATAGATTGAATGTGAATATCTACGACTAATCTTTTATTGTCATATCTTGAAATTAATGCTTCATATAAAGAAGTAAATGTATCAAAGGTAGAAGCAAATTCTTTCACTTCATTAGCAAGACAAGAATTTAAATAATATAGTTTCTGTGTTTCACTGAGTTGACAGTTAGAAGAAATTAAATCATCAAATTGATTTTTAAAACTAGAAAAATGTTCATATTTTCCAGTAAATATAGGAAGATTAACTGGAGGAATTTTTAATACAGTTTCTAAGTTATCATTTAGTTTATGTTTATTCTCT
This sequence comes from Parasteatoda tepidariorum, assembly GCF_043381705.1. Classification (NCBI taxonomy): domain Eukaryota; kingdom Metazoa; phylum Arthropoda; class Arachnida; order Araneae; family Theridiidae; genus Parasteatoda; species Parasteatoda tepidariorum. Next base: position 76,342,962 of record NC_092208.1, read on the forward strand.
GTCTTGATATTAGAATCAGAGTTCAATAGTTTATTAGAATTTACTAATTTCAAAATTCCTACCTCTAAATTATCCAACCGTTCATCACACTGATTCAAATCAGTATCGATGACGTCAATATCAGCAAGTTGGATGTCCAATTTGTAGTATTCTTGTCGCAATGACTCACTTCTATTTTTTAAGACTTCTACACTTCTAAGTTTGACACTTAATTCCGTGATACCACGCAGGTCATCAATTTGTAGAAAGTTTTCTAGGCGGGTAATGTTGCCTTTAATTGAAGTTCGTGATCTATTTATGATGTCCATAGGCTTAGCCATTGTTCTGATTCAAACTCCGAAGTTCGACGGAGCCAGATGGTGAGAAAAATTTATAAGACGGACCACTCTTTAAAAAAAGAGATGATTTATTTTAATTATCGCTAAATGCGATTTCAGTGTTTTATTTTTAATTAGACGGAGCTACATGAGAGCCGTCTGTCATCGTGGAAGTTACAAAATCTTCTGCCGGTTGGGGCGCTGACGCGCATGCGCGACAAGATTCTTAATATTCTTACAACTATTTATTATAAAATCGAATTTTTTTAAGTATTGCATTAACATTATTTTTTTTTGCCTTCGGCTCAAGTGAAATACTTTAAAAGTAAATTATGATTTTCAAACAAATTTAATTTTACATTTTAAGACTATTAAAATTAAAAGAAAAAAATCTTTGCATTTAAGAAGAAAAAAATTTTTTTTTTAACCTGAACAAAAAAATACGAGTTTAGTTTTTGATAAATACTCTATACGACGTGTGGCATTCAAATTACGAGAAGTATGTATAATTAATACTAAAGAATTAGGTATCCGCCAAACATTAATAATAGAGATTTGAAAACTATGGAAAATTTTCTACTAATTCTATGACTAGAATGTGTCCCTTTGAAAATAGATTAAAGAATTACTTGATTAAAACCTTCACTCGCTTCCAAAATATATAAGTAGGAAATAACAGTCGACCTGTTTCAAGCGCTCAAAAGCAAGAGCCCATTTTCAAGACTTGGCAGACGAGAATGTGGAGAAGCAAGAATGATTTTATATATAAGACGTAAAGGTGCCAACGAAAAAATTGAGAAATATAGGTGAGAAACAGAACTGGAAAATCCACAGGAGCCGAGAGATACCATAAAATCTATGGTTAGAACCCAAATCGTAAAGCACTAGAACAGGGATGGGGAAACTACGGCCCGCGGGCCAACTGTGGCCCGCCGGAGGATTTTATCCGGCCCGCGGATAGAATTTTTATTTGCCGATCAGCGGCAAATATAAACAATATACATCCATTTTATTGTCGACTATGTTTAAAATTATTTCTGTTTTTCCTTTTTTAACAAAGTACTGATGACATTTTTACTTTCTCTATTTTTGTTCTACAAAACATAAATTGATGGAAATAGTTAGNATGACTAGAATGTGTCCCTTTGAAAATAGATTAAAGTATTACTTGATTAAAACCTTCACTCGCTTCCAAAATATATAAGTAGGAAATAACAGTCAACCTGTTTCAAGCGCTCAAAAGCAAGAACCCATTTTCAAGACTTGGCAGACGAGAATGTGGAGAAGCAAGAATTATTTGATATACAAGACGTAAAGGTGCCAACGAAAAAATTGAGAAATATAGGGGAGAAACAGAACTGGAAAATTCACAGGAGCCGAGAGATGAAAAATAGAACAAGAAAAATATCAGTGGCCGAGAGGGGCAAATCAGGATAAAATGCATTTTCAGATGTGGTGAAGGCATCCAGATGAGCCGATGGGATTTTAGGAAAGGAAATAATTTTGGCCTTGACGAAATTTAGTTTAATTTAATCTTGCTTTATTCATATGAATGCTTGTTAACTATATTAGCTCTTTAACAACTCTCCATAGGGCGGGGAAATGCATTTTACCATGATTTTCCCCTCTCGGCCACCGTAGTTTTTCGTGTTCAATTTTTAAGCTTCTTTCTCTTTCGGTTACTGTGGTTTTTCTATTTTTGTTTCTCACCTTTACTTTTTCCATTTTTTGTTTTGGCAACTCAAAATTTTCGTATTCAAATCACACTTGTTTTTTTTTTTTTTTTTTACTGTTTTAAATTTATACAAACCATTCGATGGATTAATGTTTGTAAAACGGAAAACATCTAATGATTTATACTAGGTTATTGAATTGTAGTTGGTAAAAAGAATAAATGATTCGCTAGAAAATTTTATTAAGTCATTCACCTATATATTGGGACTGAAATTTCTATACAAGGAGGTCCAAAACTCATGGTATATATGTTAGGGGTGATAGAAGACAATTAGACAAATACAAATCACCATAAAATCTATGGTTAGAACCCAAATCGTAAAGCGCTAGAACACGTGCTGTTCACTTGGAAGATCACTCAGCCTCTTCTTATTTGAGATTTTCCTCTTAGCTGCGCTTGGTTCATAATTTAATGCTAGCTTTTATTTCTTTTAATATATATTATCTAAACTAAAAAAAATACAAATCAATTTCTTTTATTTATTTAAGAAAATGCCATACAATGAGAGTGGGTCAGTCGGAGAGTGGGTTCAGATCAAATTACATTAAGAAGTACCGGCATCCAGGGTGCCAGTACTCCATCCAGTAAAATCCATTCCTAGCGGAACATGTTACGAGGCTGACCTGATATACCGTAATTTTTACAGAAATAATTACAGTAAAATCCACTCTAATTAAATAACTTTTACTGTAAAAATTACAGAATAATAATTTTTGGAAAAAATGAATTTAACGGTAAAATGGATTTTATAGATGATGTACCCAAAGTACCGGCAATTTATATTGTAATTTGATTCGGAATTTTTTTACTGTACAGCTATTCTTGAATATTATCTAATTTAGGTAACAAAAATTAGACTTAACCATATGCTTTAGAATTTAAAAATAAATATATTTTTTCCAGAAATTAGGAGTGCATCTAGATTAACCTTACAAAAATCATAACAGAAAGAACGATATTTACAGAATACTGATATAAAAGTAAATGATACGCGTCATACCGATAATTAAGTCATAATACATTTATGTTTTAAAGGTTAAATATATAATTTTAGAATTAGATGATAACTTAGTATAATCTTTCGTAATGTATCATTTCAATTTCTTTAACGTTGCCTTTTAAATTATTTCAAACATTTTTGTTTTTTAAAAAGTTATATTGAAAATTCAGAAAAATAAGTCATATAACAGAACGACTTATCAAAGATGTAACAGCATACTGACTTATTTGTAAACGCAAAAGAATTAAAGAAATTTAAAACTGCTTGACGATTTTTACTCAAGTAGAAAACATGAAGGGAAAAAACGTAAGAAAACTACAGGTTACTTAAAATCGTTTGATTTTCAAAATTTTTAAACACATGATATAATTAGAACGAACAAAAACATTAAAAAATATTTTCTGTTATTTTTATTTTTGAAATTTATAGTTCTTCAACATTTTTAAAACATTTTAGATTAAAAATGCTTTGAAAAATTAATTTTTTAAAATAAAATTGAATGTAAATGTTATATAACGTCATTAGAAAAGTTTGAATGTTAACGATCGTCTGCTTTATTTATTATATTGTAACTATATGTACCAAGCTGTTATACTATTTTAAGTTGAATCAAATTTTCCTCTTCCGAAATTAGAGAAATATTCATGACCTACTGGAAGAAAAATCGATTTTTGTAGGTAAATCTTTTCATAAGGCACTTGTTGACAATAAATTCTTCGGAAATAATTGAAACTACCATGATAACGCCTAAATATTGCATTTCTTACATGCAATTTACTCAATAAAATCTGTTCGACAGAACTTAGTTACCGAATTTTAAACTTACAAGTTCGTAAATATTTTTAAAATTTTAACTTTTAAAAATATTCACGAAATTAAACTTTCTAACTATGTTCAATAGAACATTTTTTAAGTGAATAACATGAAACAAAAATTCTTCCAATACATTAACCTCATACCTGATTATGCCGAGATGTTTTGTTTATATTGCAAATATTTATTATCCTGGAAAAAGTGGAGTGCAGCAGAATTTGTCAGTACGTTTTTATTGTAAATTAAGAGGGTTTTTACACACTTTTAATGGATCTAAAAAAATATGAAATGAAAAATATTGAATAGTTTTGAGAAAATAGAAATATTAGGATAATTTCTTTCAGTACATTTCTAAAAGAAATATTAGGAGTTGTCTTGATTTTTAACTCGAGCGCAACGCCTGATGTTAATTAACATATTTGTCAAAATGATATTTCCTTAATATATATCTATGTCCAAGAGAAATGTGAATTTGCAAAGCAAAATCTGTTGTGTAAAATAATAATTTCGATTTGTACCTACACCGGGTGATTCGTCCTATATTATGACAATGTTATGTATTAATAATTAAGAGTCCGATAATATTTTAAATAAATTCATAAATTATATTTGAAAAAATATATTTTACCATGTTATAATGAGGTATAATTTTTAATAAATAAAAGAAATTCCATTATTTTCAATTTCGAAAGTCAAAATTCGAATGAACTAGGTTAATAATTTAATTGAGATTCCCGGCAATAATCAAAATAAAAATTGCCGATAAATCCACGTGTATTTACGTCGAAATCACCCGAATCGGTTGCATCAAAAAGGGGTTAATTAAATCTACGTTGCGGGATTCACGTGGTGTAATAAATAATGCCGTATTAAAAATATCAGGTTTTTCAAATATGAGAAACAGTAGAGATAATTGCCAAAAAATTGATTGAAAAATCGATAGAATTATCGCATCTTATAGTACTCAGGAACGCAATTTAAATTTCCCGTATCATAATAATATCGGGATTTTGAAAAAATTATGTGAAAATCAACAGCAATAACAGCACAAAAATTTCACCAAAAATATTTTATTTAACTATGAATAATATTAACGATAGCCTCAGAAATATATTATCACTGCTAAATAGGAACATTCATAGCACTTGATACAACTACAAAAAATATGAAAACGCAGAAAAATACTAATTTCCATGGGAATAGTTACACAATAACGAAACATAAGAAATAATGAACTGATTAATACATAAAAAAAAAAAACAGTATGAAAAAATAGATGGAAAGTCAGTATGATCATTGCCATGGAATCACAACATAAATTTCGAAACAAAATATAAGCATTTTAAAACTATAAGTTATACAGAAAAAATGAGAACTATTTTACTGAAATAGATGTTTAACTTTAGGGTTTTTATAAAGAAAAATTGTTCATACTATTCCAGTTAATACCGCTGTGTATTTAAATAATACACCTTTAAACTCTCAAAACTTTTCTCTGTATTCTGCAATACAGAAAAATTTTTGATAACACTTCTCAATATTCAAGATAAATGTTGTTTAAATTTATTATAATTTACACAAAAAATGTATTCTAATTTATGCAAATTTGTGCATAAATCCTTCATACATTTCTATAACAGATGTTCTTCCCAATAAACATCTGATGACTGATTCGGCGTTCGGTTTTGATTGAAGTAGATTTGTTAGGTTATAAAGCATTGTCCCGTTTAAAAGCTTGTGCAATGGTGGGGTTTTAAAAGGTAAGTTTAGCAATCTATTCAAAGCACTAATATCATGGATACAGGCCTGAAGTTGACTATAGCTATGAACAATGCTGATATCAAACGGGTTTATCGAGTTTAAAACAGGCTTCTGCAAATATATTTTAAAGTTTTCTGACACTAATTTAATTATTGCTTGAGAGATACAGGTACTCGAATTTATTTGCAAATACATTATAGAAAGCATTAAAGAAGACAAAAATGCTTTTGATGGTTTGGGAGAACTGTGCAAAAGCCAATAATGTATACATCCAAACAATAAGTGTAAATCGCTGTTAATATCCGAAAAAAAATTTCGATCCAGACCCAATACACTGCACATGAAATTTTGCAGTCCATCTTTTTGTATTCTATATATATTTTTCAAATTAGGAACTTCTGTGCCATTTTCCAATTGAGAGAGAAACTCGACAAAAATCGGCTGCGTAGCGGAGGTTGCAGGTTCATATTCTATGATATGACGAAGACAAGTTTCGGCATGCCGTTTCGAGTTTTGTGATCCATGCCGCAAAACTATGCCATAAATTACTTTTCGAATATAACGAGAACACGTGAAAGTAGATGCTTTAGAAAAGTCTTCGATTTGAGGATGCAAAGTATTGCGTTTGGAGGTGATAATATTTAATGGTAAAGTGGTAAGCAGACCTTTGTGAAAGGCTATTTTAAACTCACCTGGAAATGTTTCTCCACAGGGCATGATCAGTGCGGATTGACTTACAATAAGATGCTCCGAGTTATCATGGAGAACTGCATTTAAAATATGAATCATGTTAGTCGGTTTGATATCGTAATCGGATATGGATTTTTCGATTAAGTTTTTGATGTCGCTTCCTACAAAGTTAAAAACTTTCGATTTCGCCTCGGTAAACGTTTGGTTGCGCAGCCACAAGAAAAGGCCCTGAAACCTATCTCTAAAACGAACATTAATAGAGAAATAAAATTGTCTCAAATGGTCATAAGCAGATACGTAATCATTACCAGCTAAAGTCGCTACCAAAGAAATCATTGTTTTATCTTTTAAAGGAAATTTACATAATAATGTGCCCAAATAAAAAATTTTACACAATAAATATTTTTTCTGTGAACCATCCCGAAGAGTTTCGACTTTGACAGCATTATCAATATGAGATAACTTAATAAATCCATAGGGTAAATCATAAATATAAAAGTCACTATCTTCGCTAAGAATTGGGCATTTATAGTGTGTAGCAACGCTGGCTGTTTGGGCGTCCCCTTCGTAATCACATTGAACATACAATACATCCATTTCTGAAAGTATGTTCTTGAAAACTACATAAGAATTTACTGGAAGTACTTTAATCTTTCCATCCTTATCTCTGAGAAGAGTTTTTATTTCTTCAATGCGACGTTGTTGTCTTTGTAAACGCATATCTATTTTAACATCAGTGTGACCTCCATCGAAAATAACGACTGGCGAGATTTGGCACTGTTTTAGAATGGAAAAGTAATTCTGCACATCAGTAGCGAATCTGTAACGATAGAAAATTAATTATTCATAAATACAGGCTGTCTGAAAATCATGAATCTTTTAAGTATATCGTGAAATGTGGAAGAAACAAATTTCTTTTTACTAAACGGGAGAAATAATGATACCAACTACACGCCCAATCTTAACCTCTATTGGTAAGACACGAAATACCCGTCAAAAATCTCTTCTAAGATGAACCCCTTTTTCAATTGTGGACTTGGATTCTTTATAGAAACCTTTATAAAAATATATTATCTTACAGACTTCTTAAATCACAGATGGCGCTGTATTGCAATCGGAGCGGGGAACGAGTCTGGTATGTTTAAAAGTATATTTTAAAGTTATTCTAATTTTTTTTTTTTTTCAGATTTAATTTTAGATACAATACGCATTTTTCGAGGTATTTGAAGCTATATTTTTCAGACTTCTTGCACGTATATGTGGTGGATAAAGCAAGAATAAAAAGTAAACATAAATTTATCCAGTTAAAATTTTTAAAAAATTAAAGCTGAAAATTTTTTTTTTACCGCTTAACAAATTTTTAAAAAATTTATCAAGGGGTAATAAAGTGTGCAGTGTTAAAGAGGTAATTTTTTTAATATTTGAGTTAAAAATCATGTTAAAACTTATTAGTTTTATTTTTAAAAATAAGACCTCTACGTTTTCAAACATAAGTGTTCGATGACTCTTCCCAACCCCCGAAAAAAAATTTTGCAGTCTGACATGGTCAGGGGTCTGTCCAGACATTTTGTGAAAGGTCCGTTTCTGTAAAATTGTGGAAAAAATTACTCGTAATTTGTGAATATGAAATAAACGTTAAGTCACATTCTTTCAACCAGGGTCCGCTTTTGTAAATTTGTGCAATTGAGTTCGTTATTGCAAAAAAAACTTTTTCAAGGAGTTTTTAAATTGTAAAGACATACAAGATTATGCTCAACACTATAAAATTATAATTAAAAAAATTAANATCAAGGGGTAAAAAAAAAAGTGTGCAGTGTTAAAGAGGTAATTTTTTTAATATTTGAGTTAAAAATCATGTTAAAACTTATTAGTTTTATTTTTAAAAATAAGACCTCTACGTTTTCAAACATAAGTGTTTGATGACTCTTCCCAACCCCCGAAAATTTTTTTTGCAGTCTGACATGGTCAGGGGTCTGTCCAGACATTTTGTGAAAGGTCCGTTTTTGTAAAATTGTGGAAAAAATTACTCGTAATTTGTGAATATGAAATAAACGTTGAGTCACATTCTTTCAGCCAGGGTCCGCTTTTGTAAATTTGTGCAATTGAGTCCGTTATTGCAAAAAAAACTTTTTCAAGGAGTTTTTAAATTGTAAAGACATACAAGATTATGCTCAACACTGTAAAATTATAATTAAAAAATTAAATTTTAAAAAATAAACAGCAAGTGCTGCTACTAAATTAGCGATGCAACATATAAATATTTGGTATTTAGCCTATACTGCTAAAAGCAGAATATTCATTTTGGACGAATAAAGGAAGAAACGTCTGCCGAAGACAAAATTTAGTTCGTTTGCATCTGTCTTTCTCCCCCCCCCCCTTCCTGGGAAAGGTTTATTCGATTAACAAAACAATGATAAACAAATTTGTGAAGGGTCCGATTAAAAGATAAATTATTTTGTGAAGGGTCCGTTTTTAAATTAAAATATTTTGTCAAGTGTCCGTTTTTGTGAAAAGATATTTTGTGAAGGGTACATTTTTATGAAAATATATTTTGTGAAGGGTCCACTTTCATGAAAAGATATTTTGTGAAGCGTCCGTTAACGGACCCAAATTTCTTCTAAACAGACCCCTGATGGTTGGCTTTAAGAACCGTATTCGTTTCGCTCTACTAAGTAGATCATACTTGAAATAAGTTCTAGAATAAAATCTTAGAAATTTAAATTATTATTATTTAAAACAAAATCCTCTTTAAAAAATGAAAATTTTTAGAATAAATTATTGAAATATGAATTTTTAATTCGAAGAAAAAGACTAACTACAGAAAACTTGCAGAAACAAAACAATAATAATGTCTTTAAAAATAATTATTATGCTATTAAAGATTCAAACTCTTTTTTTAAAAAAAATATATAAATTTTAGAACTTTGAGCTATCACTGTCAAGTTGTTAAATGATTGTCAAACTATTAGGAAGTTAAAATTGAAATAAATGGCATGCAGTCAAAAAATTTGATAGAGCACACTGTTGATAGGAACCATTCGCTTATAACCTATCAATTCTTCCCAACTTATAGTTAATTTTTTCGGGTATCAGTTATCAAAGCTTGAAAAGAATATTCATTCAGAAATGTATGAATATTAAAGTTTACGCTTTCGTACTTATGACAGCTCTCACACTTGATATTTCAATTTTTTGTTGCCAACGTGAAAATTAAATGAGGGCTTTCTTCGTCGCCGTGTAAGAGAAACATGCATAACGGTATTCAGGGGTCTGTCCAGACATTTTGTGAAAGGTCCGTTTTTCGTGAAATTGTGAAAAAATTACACACATTCTTTCAACCAGGGTCCGCTTTTATGAATTTGTGCAAATAGGGTCCGTTATTGCAAAAAAAAACTTTTTCAAGGTGTTTTTAAATTGTCAATAGATACAAGATTTTGCTCAGCCTGTGAAATTATAATAAAAAAAATAAAATTTTTGAAAATAGTCAGCAATTGCTCTTCTAAATTAGAGATATAGCATACAAATATTTGGTATTTAGCCTATACTGCTGAACGCAGAATATTCATTTCGGACGAATAATGGAAGAAACGTCTGCCGAAGACAAAACTTAATTCGTTTACATCCATCTTTCTTGTTTTCTGCCCTGGAAAGGGTTTATTCGATTAACAAAATAATAATGAAGATAAACAAATTTGTGAAGGGTCCGATTAAAAGATAAATCATTTTGTGAAGGGTCCGTTTTTAAATTAAAATATTTTGTGAAGGGTCCATTTTTATGAAAAGATATTTTGTGAAGGGTCCATTTTTATGAAAAGATATTTTGTGAAGGGTCCATTTTCAGGAAAAGATATTTTGTGAAGGGTCCGTTAACGGACCCAAATTTCTTCTAAACAGACCCCTGATGGTTGGCTTTAAAAACCGTATTCGTATCGCTCTACTAAGTTGATCATACTTGAAATAAGTTCCTGAGTAAAATCTTAGAAATTTAAATTATTATCAACATATTTAAAACAAAATCCTCTTTAAAAAATGAAAATTTTTAGTTAAGAATAAATTATTGAAATATAAATTTTTAATTCGAAATAAACGACAAACTACAGAAAACTTGCAGAAACAAAACAGTAATAATGTCTTTAAAAAATAATTACTAAGCTATTAAAAATTCAAACTTTTTTTTAAAAAAATATATACATTTTAGAACTTTGGGCTAAAACTGTCAAGTTGTTAAATGATTGTCAAACTATTAGGAAGTTAAAATTGAATTAAATGGCATGCAGTCAAAAAATTTGGATAGAGCACACTGTTGATAGGAACCATTCGCTTTCAGCCTATCAATTCCTCCCAACTTCTAGTTAATATTTTTCAGGTATCAAAGCTTGAAAAGAATATTCATTCAGAAATATATGAATATTAAAGTTTACGCTTTAATGCTTATGACAGCTCTCACACTTGATATTTCAATTTTTTTTTGTTGCCAACGCGAAAATTAAATGGGGACTTTCTTTGTCGCCGTGTAAGAGAAACATGCATAACGGTATTGTGTTTAGGATTTTCTAACAAGGCACATTGAAAAGTGAACCAACGTACCCCGAAACCGAGGTGCCTATATCTTCAAACAAGATAGATAAATCAGTTTCATTGAAACAAATTAGAAACTGTATTAAATCTGAAAAAAATTAATATCTAAAATTACTAAAAAACAAAGGTCTTGAAAATAAAAATTTTACCAACTGAAAAAAAATTTAACAAAGAAATAGCTTTTTAAGCTAATATTTGACCAAATAGTATTTTAGACAAGTCTATCTTAAGGTAAATATTCAGTAAACAGAAAATATAATATAATCCATCTAGAGATAGTATAGGGCTGGGCTTTCCCTTACTTTTTGTTGATTTGGATAATAAAGATGAGATAATTCAGCGCTTTTAAAATACTCCACGGTCTAGAAACACAATGAAAGAAAGAATCTTAAAACTGATCGGAAATTTAACAGGTGAACAAAAAATTGATATTAATTCCGCTCCTATTATATAGCTATGTCTTGACGAAAGCACTAAAATCACTAAACCTGCACGTTTAGCTGATTTTGTTCGATATTGCGTAGAAAACGTCATTAAGCAAGAATTAATTGCGCTCAAATCATTGCTAACAACTACAAAGGGAGCGGATATTTGTACGGCTGTTACAAATTCGTTTGCTGAGAAGGAAATTGATTTGAAAAAAATTGTTTCATTAACAACTAATGGTGCTCCAAGTATGGTGGGCAAAAAAAAAAATAATGGTTTCATAAGTTTATTTCAAACAGACGTAGGACTTTCGATTCTTGCATCATTCACTTGTGTGCTAAGAGTGGTTTAACATCTTTAGATTGTGTGTAATGGCGGTAATCACAAAAATAGTCAACATCATTTCGTTGTGGGCTTTGAATTAGCGAAAGTTGCATGCTTTGTTGGATGAAGTCAACTCGGTGTATAATGAATTACGGATTTGCTGGTTCAGTTGAGAGCCGCGGAAACTTGCTTCAAAGATTTGTTGATTGCTTGAAAGAAATCAGACTGTTTCTGCAAAATGAGGGAAGAAAATTGAACAATACCCACAGTTGTTGGATGTTATATGGCGTTTAAAATTTATCTTTTTATAGACATATACCAATGTTTAAATGAATTGAAAGCGAAGATGCAAGGTACAAACAGAACAATTATCGTCATAATAGATCTCATTTGCGATTTTGACGCTAAACTGCATCTTTTCATTAACGATATTATTACAAGAAACTACAAGTATCTGCCAAACACGAAAAAAAATATCAACGATTTAGATAAACATGAGAAACCAGACGAAGAAACAGTCACTGAAGAATTTATTTCTGTAATTGATTCTTCAATCAATGAATCTTCAGCGAGATTTTCTTAGTTCAACGAATTATCGGAACCACTCAAGTTAATTATGTACCCTGACCCTCATTTGATAAACTAAACATGTCCCAATTCGATTGCTTATAACTTGAAATTTTTGAAATGTAGCTGATTGATTTCCAGTCTAGTTCATTATAAATTCAAAAATTTTATGAAACAAAGAAAGTGTTGGAATTAATTGAAACAGAGAAATTAGCAAGCAACATAGGTAAAAATAATAATAACAAAATTTTGGAAAGATGGAATTCGTTACCAGACACATTTTACTGTTTGAAGAAGTTGGGTCGTGCTATTTTAACTATATTTGCATCTACCTATGCCTGCTAGTCATTATTTTCAAAGATGATACCATTAAAGACTCGTTCAGAAACCGTCTGACAGATGACTCCAGTTCAGCATGCATTCTGTTAAAATTAATACCTTACAACCAGGGTTGGGGTTTTGGACGTACTTAACTGGTTTTGGACAGGACACGTGGGTTTTACTGTCTTAAACTGGGTAAAACTGTCCTAAACTGGGTAAAACTGTCCTAAACTGTCTTAAAGTGTCCAAAATCTTGAACTTTGGTAAAACGTAAAAATTCTATAGGTGTAACCATTGTTCACATAATAATTATATGTATAAATAAATATTTGATATTTTTTATGCAATTTACTATAACTTATTAAAAGAAAATAATATAATATAATAGGAAAAGGTTAATAATTTTTGAAGCTTCACAATTCATTGAACAACAAAAGTTAATACCTAACCCTTTAAATATAAATATGCTTTTAATACTGATAAATAATATTTTTGCATAAGGATAAATATGGCAATATTAAAAAATAATAATTTTTCTTAAAAAAAAAACTAAATTTGTTCAAAAATTAACCTTTCATTTTTCACAATATTTTTTTTTAAAAATTTATAATTTCTGCATCACAGGATGATAAAAAAGACATCTATTTAAAAAAAATTGTTTTTAAATATAAATATATCAGTTTAAATTGAAAATACAAAATAACTGAAAAATGTATTAACAGTTTTGAAGGACATAACATCAGTTTCAGTTACTGACACTGGTGATGTATCACCACTATGCTAAAAGAATTGAACATGAATGAAATTAAAGTATTTTTGAACAGTACTATAGATAAATAAACCTGTTTATAACAAACCAAGGACTTAGTCCCTAATATTTTAACCTGTATAGCAAGGCCAAACTTCAGTTATGTACTATTGAATAAGAGGACCAATTGAACTTGATTACTGATAAATCTTCCTTTGTTTAAATTGAAGAGTCAAACAATATTAATAAAACAACTTTTAAAAACAAATATTCTCTAGTATCATTATCAATATGTTATTAGTTATATGTTTATTTTACCTCTTAAATATTGTTCAGATAAAATTGTGACATAATTTGAGTAAAAGGGTTTTGGACAGTTTTGGACAAAGGAGTTTTGGACAGGACGGTTTAAACCGTGGATTAATCCATTCTGTCCTAAACCTTGCCAACCCTGCTTACAACCCTAATATAAGTTATTTGTCATCTAATTTGCAACAACAGAAGTCACACTAATGTTGCTTTAATTTGAATTACGCGTATAACTGAGACATTGCAAAATGTTTTTTTTTTTTTTTTTTTTTTTNAAAGTGTTTTGAGTTGATAGTATTTAATATTATTTTCCCAATAATCACGAAGTCAAAATTATTTGACGGCAAGCCCATGACCTCATTAAACATTTTCTAAGAAAAAATGGTACGTTGACACATAAAGGTGCGCCACCTCTGGTACAGCGTATGTAAGGGAAATCGAGGTTAGAAAACTACTTTTCAGCTTTTTTAATCTTATTAAAAAACTATTTGTGAAATTTGATTTTTCTCTTTAAAGAAAACTGCATAATATTGTCACTTATGATTCGTATTGAAATGTTCCGTTCTTTTCTTTTCCTTAGTTATTAATTTTATAAAAAATATTAAAAAGCGCACCAACGTACCCCAAGGCCGAGGTCCCTTGGTCGACCCCATGAGGTAGGATGAAATACGTAACAAAAATTGCTGAAACAATATTGAAGAGTAAATCTAATTCATTATAGTAATTGCATTTTTAAATATTAATAGATAACTAAAATAGGTCTCAATTATTAAAAAAAATTAATAGGCATTTATTCTTACTATAATTTCATAAATTGAATTTTATTGAGAACAAATTTTCGACACTCTAATTGATTTTCCGTAATGAAATATGATAAAAATAAAAACAATTTAATGCAAATTAAATCCAAAGAAATATCATAAAGAAATTTCATACAACAGCTGTACTATAAAAAGCAACATATTTCCTGAACAGTGTTCAGGAACAATAAAAATCATCTTCATACACCATTATTTATCAACATTTGCTGAACATAGAAAATATTTTTATTCCCATTGAAGCACACAAATTTATTTCATTATAAACATTTATACAATAAAAACACTGATACAGTGTCAAATTCTTTGCCTTTAAAGATTTCGATGTCACTCATATTTCTTAAAAGAGAATATTTGATAAAATTTTATGTATTTTTTTAATTTTAATACAGAGCTAATTTTGTGCAAAATTTTCGGGAGTGTAAGTACAAGATGTTCTGTTTGAAATGTCTATTTTCTTTAATTACCTTCAAAATTGTTTTCTAAATTTTAACAAAGACTGAAAAGCAACATTTTAGACAATCATCAGGGGGGTCTAGACAATTTGTGAAAGATCCATTTTTGTAAAATTGGGAAAAATTACCTCGTAATTTGTGAATATAAAATAAACGTTAAGTCACATTCTTTCCACCAGGGTCCGCTTTAGTGAATTAGTGCAAATAGTGTCCGTTATTGCAAAAAAACTTTTTCAATTAGTTTTTAAATCGTAAAGACGTACAATATTATGCTCAACACTGTAAAATTATAATTAAAAGAATTAAATTTTAAAAAATAAGCAGCAATTGCAGCTACTAAATTCGAGATCAACATACAAATATTTGGTATTTAGCATACTGCTGAATGCAGAATATTCATTTCGGACGAATAAAGGAAGAAGCGTCTGCCGAAGACAAAATTTAGTTCGTCTACATCTGTCTTTCTTTCCTCNCCCCCCCCACCTTTCCTGGGAAGGGCTTATTCGATTAACAAAACAATAATGAATGTAAACAAATTTGGGAAGGGTCCGTTTTTATGAAAAGATATTTTGTGAAGGGTCCGTTTTTCTTCTAAACAGACCCCTGAACTTCGTTATTTAAAGTCAATGAAACTACTTTAGTGTAATATTTGCAAATAAAATTAATAAAATGCAGAATATTTATACATTAACTCATTTTCCTCTCAAATATTCTTAAAGGAAAATAATACATATACGTTAAAAAAAAAATTATAAGTTTAAGTAAATATATGTGCGTTAATATACAAAACGAAGGAAGTTCAAATCGAAAAAACGTTATTTATATTTCTCTACCATTTATTTATTCTTTTAATTTGAATAAAATAGATTACATAAATTCAGAATGAAGCAAAAAAATTCAAATAGGAAGCCAAAATGGAAAGTCAAATTGAAAAATTTTAAGTTTTTTTTTTCAGTTTAACAAACAAAGACTGGAAAGCAACATTTTAGACAAATTTTATTAATTAAGGTTTCTTAACTAATATAACTAATTGTAACTATCAAATTACACTACACTAGTTTAAGGTGACTAAAACTAGTTTCATGTAATTTTTGCGAACAAAAGCAATAAAATGCAGAATATTTAAATATTAACGCTTTTACTTTTCACTTATTCTTAAAGGAATATAATACATATACGTTAAAAAAAAATAATAAGCGCAAGTACACATATGTGCTAATATACAAAACGATGGAAGTTCAAATCGAAAAAACGTTATTTATTATTTCACTACCATTTATTTATTCTTCTAATTTGAAAAAAAAAATAGATTTAAAAACTAGATAAATTCAGAATGAAACAAAAAAAAGTTCAAATAGGAAGCCACAAATTGAAAAGTCTGTGGTTAAAACAAAAACTGACTGTTTACGTCCACGACAACAATAACGAAAAAAATGATTGGATTATGAAATGAAATAAATGGAAAAACAAGAAAGATACGTTACAGGGAAAGAAATTAAAAACTATTTTGAATTTTATAAACAAAACAATAACACGGACAAAACATGAAATCGAAACAGTTTACCATCATTTTACATCGCTTATCGGTCTGGCGATATACAGATATTTATTCTATGGTAAACTGAATCCAAGTTTAGGTGTGTCGGACAAACCGACCAGAGTTTATTCCAAACCTTGCATTAAGAAGTCAATTTAAATAAAAAAGAGAACAGAATTTATTTTTTTTTTACTCACTTGTCGTAGTCTCCTCCAAAAATGCAGTTAGTCTCATTGCGAGTGTATATATGATGAATGAGACTACATCCATCTATAATCACTTGTGTATTCGTTAACTTAAACGATTGGCATACATCGTTTTCTTCAATGAATCTACTTAAGCCTCGTATGCCCATGTTGGATAAATATAAGTAATTTTCTTCGTTTTGTAACAACTCGATAGAAAATAGACCAGAAATCGCAGAAATGGAATCACCAAGTTATTTGGGACTTCCCCTGATGTCTGAACATGAAGTATTTCAACGATGCTTATTGGCTACGGAGAAAGAACGCAGACCACATCTTTAAGGGTCCGTCCATAAATTATAGTGGTTGTAAATTATGGAAATCGTATTCATTCCTTAACCATCAGTAGTATTGAAAAGCTATCGAAAATTAGCGAAGACTGTTAAAATGGGGTTTATAAATTTTTTTTCTTCGAAATTATGGTTAAATAAAAATAATTTCAATTTTGTCAAAAAATCTATCTAAATAATTACCTTTGACCAAACCGGTGTAATAAATAACTATAGTTTAAAATATTTATAATTTTTAAATGATTAATTTGAAATTGAATATGTAAATTTTGTAAATAATTATAATGTAAATTATTTGATTAAAAATAAGTTTAAAAATATTATTATTATATGAACCCAACGCATTTATGATTTAGAAAAAACAATATAAATTAGTATTTTCTTAAAATTAATGAATGCTTACCTTGTAATTTTGAAACGAAATTGTTTTATTTCAAAGTTGGCCTTCTGTCCTGAAAACTTTGACCACTAAACAAGAGAAAAAAATAACTATTTATTCGAAAACAATTTTAACTACATTTTAAACAGTAGTGTAATTTCCAGGTAATGTAAGCAACAGGAAAGGTTATGTAGGCATGAGACAAAACTACCATAAAATGCAGATTTCCACGTTCGTTGCCTGAATACGCGATGTCACGCGGCAATTTTTTTTCCTGCAGTTAGTGCCGATGAAACAGATTATGTGTGTAGCAAGATGCATATTATCATTCAAATATTTTCGAAGGAAATATGCTTTCTCGTGACTATAGCATATGCAATAACATAATGTTACCACAGGTTTATTGTTATATTACTTGCTCTAGTCTAAGAAATTATCAAAAATTAACCCAAACATTTTTCTTAATTCTTTCCCTCAAAGGTGACAAAACATCTACATTTTTCCTCCTCTACTTCTCCCCAACTGCAAAATGACTCTTGATTAGAATTTCCATTTTATAAAATAATTTAATTCATAGTAAATTTTTATTTTGATTTGAAGAAAAATCAATTGTTAAAAAATAAATTATAAGAAATTGTTAAGATTTGCCTTTGACTAAAACTTTTGACGTTTGGCTAATTTTCTGGCTAATAGTTTGAAGTCCTTAGCGCAGACTCTGAAAATGTAATAATTTTTTTTTTCGTTACAGTTGCAGTTTTTTAGGTCATCCGCAATCACTTCCACATAATTTTTAAAAAAATTGCCACATCCTTGCCGCAATTACTTCGGGTTTTCACCAATACGCAAAGCATAAATAAAATTAAAGACGTTTATGTATTAATGATGCATATCATACAAAAGTAATAAGAGTTTACCCTCACTTAAAATTTTACACAGCCATTTTTAATTATGTTTTTAAAATATTTTTCATTTAGTTTGTTGAATATTTTTCTTATTTAATTTAAAGTAAATAAAAATTTCCTCAAACTAAATATCATTTTAAAGATATATATTCCCTTACAATATGAGAGAAAAATAACACTCTTCCTAAAAAACATGCATTAATTTAATTCCAAATAAAGATCAAAGTATCATTTTCGGTGAAAGTGAATACAAAATAAATTGAGTTGACATCTTTACTGGAATATCTCTCTTCGTAGAAAACGAAAAAATTTATAAAATAGGAAAGTGAATTCTCTGTTAGGCTTCAAACTGTATTAATCCGCCTATGAATAAAAATTTTCATCTCTGTAAATATCACGTGAAATGATGAATTCTATTAATTTTTATTCAACCGCCTAATGAATCTGCATTGAATAAGATATTTTCAGTTTATTTTAAACAATGATTCATACTGTTCGCTGATATGAGAAGTCAAGGCTAAATAGTTTCTCATGAATCCTCTTGGCTTTCAAAATATACGTTACTTGTTGATTATTTCGTTCATTCCACGTAATGATTGATTAAAATAAAATTCCGAGCAGAAAACAAAACAAGAATTTTATTGCATATTTAATTTAAGTGAAAGTGAATGATGTTTTTTCTCTTGATTAATGGTGAACGATTGAATCATTTCACATTCACAGTTCATGCGCTCTACTACAAGAGTGGCATTATAAATACAGCAAATATTGCATCCATCTCTGGGTTGCAAATAGAGCATCTATTTTGTAACTAAAATTTTTTTTTTACTTGTAAAATAGATACTTCTGTTCTTACAACTATTTATTATAAAATCGAATTTTTTTAAATATTGCATTAACATTATTATTATTATTTTTTACCTTTCTGCTCAAGTAAAATACTTTATAAATAAAATTTGATTTTCAAACAAATTTAATCGTACATTTTAAGACCATTAAAATTAAAAGAAAGAAATCTTTGCATTTAAGAAAAAAAATAATTTTTTTTTAGCCTGAATAAAATAAATGAATGAAATAATTAATACTGAATGCCCTGAATAAATACACTGAAATAAATAAATTTTTTAACCATAGTATAATTTTCTCACATATTTTCACACACAAAAGAAAAAACATACGAGCTGAGGTTTTTTATAAATATATATGAGGTATGGCTATTAAATTACGAGAACTACGAATAATTAATACTAAGGAATTAGGCATCCGCCGAACATTAATAATCGAGATTTGAAAACTATGGAACATTTTCTACTATTTCTATGCCTACAATGTGTCCCTTGGGAAATAGATTAAAGGATTACTTGATTGAAAACTTTATTCGCTTCCAAAATATATAAGTAGTAAATAACAGTCGGCCTGTTTCAAGCGCTCTAAAACAAGAGCCCATTTTTAAGAGCAAAATGAAAAAAGCAAAAATGATTTTAAATATAAAACGTGAAGTTGCTAACGAAAATTTGAAAAATATAGGTGAGAAACAAAACTAGAAAATCCACAGCAGCCGAGAGATAAAAAATAGAACAACAAAAACCACAGTGGCCGAGAGGGGCAAATCAGTATAAAATCCATTTTCACGTGTTATGGAGATGTGGTGAAGAACTAATGTCGTTAATAAGGGAACCAGCATTCATATGAATTCAGGGCGTCAAGATGAGCTGATGGGATTAGATAAGGAGATAATTTTGCCCTTGACGAAATTGAATTTAATTCAATCTTGTTTTATTCATATGAATGCTGACTCCCTTGTTAACGATATTAGCTCCTCACCGACTCTCCATAGAGCGGGGAAATACATTTTAGCGTGATTTGCCCCTCTCGACCCACGTGGTTTTTCTTGTTCAATTTTGTAATATTCCTCTATGGAATAATGTGGTTCGTTCTCATGGATAACTCTCACTTTTAAGGACAACACTTTTTATTGAAACATACATTAAATTAATATGAAATTAAAGGTAAGTTAGTGACATAATTGGTACTGACTTCACAAGCCAGTTCCGAGAACGCTTCTCTCCTATTTTATTTAATTACTTTTTGCTGGTGAGCGAGTGAAGCGCCCTCTGGCGAAGATGTCCGCACACTACAAATCATTTAGCTTCTTTCTCTCTCGGCTACTGTGGTTTTTCTATTTTTGTTTCTCACCTTTATTTTTTTCATTTTTTGTGGAAACTTTATTTTTTCTTATTCAAATCACTATTGTTTCTTCTCATTCACGTCCGGCAATTCCTAAAAATGGGTGCCTGTTATCGAGCGCTTAAAACATATATATTGTTGTTTCTTAATTATGTATTTTTGAATCGAATGATACCTAACCGCTACAGTTTCTTGGGATTTTTTATATAATAAGTATGGGAATAGTGAGTAAAACATTGGAATGACATCTCTCAGTACTTCAACAAAGAAAAATAGAAGAAAGTAGTTAAATTAAATATTTTTAAAAATTCCTCTAGTGGGATCTATATAAAGAAAATATTTCCAACATTTCAAGGAAGAACTTTCCCAACAATAACCATACTATTTCCTATACCTTCCCCAGAACCATAAGTCAATTCCCCAAAGTCTGTTTTATTTTTATTTTTTTACTTTTTACTTATTCTCTTAAATTTTTACCAGTTTAGACTTTCAACAACAATCACATGAGTTTTCACATTCTCCGTATCAATTTACTTCTAACCTCCGAAAAGAGGGTTTACTCCTTAACCCCTCATTATACCCACATTTCGAATAACCATAATTTTCTTTAAAAACTTTCGTAAAACCACGGCTTTCCATCATTTTTTTTTAAATTTTTGTTATTCAAATAAAGATTCGAATGTTAGTTTTTTTCTTCTCAAATTTATGTTTGTCTTAAATAACAAAAATAGTCTCCCTCCCGATTGTCCCTTCCCCCCCTGAAACCAAACTTTTGAAGGGCATTTTTCGTTTAGTTGGGACGCAATAGCAACGAGTCTTTGGTAAAAATTTATGTATGCACTACAACGATTTTTTTTCTTCGATTTTTAAGCAATTAAAATTTCGAAACTGACTCTTAACACCTCGATACTAATGGAAATTTCACATGAAACTAAAGTGGCAATCTAACAAAGTTTTCTAAAAAAATTGGAAGCAAATTTATCAATTTTAATATAAAATTCACCATTTTCTAATGATATTAATATCCAAGGTTTCATATTTTTAGTTACAATGAATATCATTAGTAGTAATAGTGGCCTGTGCTATAATGTATTCAAGGGCATTCAAGCTTAAAACACTGCACTGATACATAAAGATTAAAAAAAACTTGCCAGAAATTTCCCTTACATATTTCTTGAATATGGAATAAATTATAGATAAAATCATCATTTTGAAAAGCAAGTATCATTCCTGCCCTATCATTCATTGCATGTAAAATCAATGGCCAAACGAATTGTGTAATATTAAGTATACCTTGTATCAGAAAGGTTCTGGGCTTGATTCCCGGACAAGGTTCTTTCATTCTCTGTATTATCTGTCCTTGCTGTAGGAGCAACGTTGACCCTCCTGATGTGGTGCCCCTGAAAGTGCGCCCAGAAAATCTGTCTTAATACGCCTCAATTGACGAAATGTCATCCCAGGTGGGCATTGGAGAAAACAAATTTAGGCCGACCGGACTGAGTAGGTGTCAGGCATGGGCGCCCATAGGGGAGGGCCGAAGGGGCCCGGGCCTCTCCCTAGATTTTCACTAGAGCCCAATCGAAATAGGACAAAATGGAATTTTGGCATTTCTAAAAAAAATGAACACAAAGCCTTTCGATTCGAAGTCCTTTTCAAGTCAACAAAATCCAAATTTTCTAAAGCAATTCAAGGTCATGTTTGCCTTCGTTATCACTTGCTTAGAGGGTGCGCGAAGGGGTCGACCTCTCTCTTATCTGGATTATCTTATAATATCCCTTGAAAGTAGGTTTTCAGAGTCTAATCAGATTCCAATTAAAGGAATGCATTTTCATCCGAATGTGCTTAAACACACAAACAAGGAAAAAAAATTTGAAACTGTGAAAGACCTTTCAAAGTTTTATAATAATGAGAATTTGGAAAACTAAGCTAGAGCCTGGTTTGACATTTGGCGAAAGAAGGAGTTTCACGGGACTTTGATTGAAAATCTATCGGAAACAGAATTTTTTCCATCCATCAAAAATATTTTAATATACTATTTAACAATACCTCCAACAACTTGTACTGAAGTAAGATCACTTATGGTCATAGAGGTCATGAGGCTAGTCAAAACATGGTTAAGAAGTACCATGACTCAAGAAACTTTAAGTAGTTTATGTTTATTGAATGGTCACAAGGACAGAATAAAGGATGTAAATTTAGTTAAATTGGCTATTGATAAGTTTTCAAAAAGCAAAAGAAATGTTCAATTTGCATTTTCAGAAAAAGTTTTGCAATTGAACTGATGATTAAATTCCATTTCTTTCTGCAATATATTTGTAAATAATGATAACATACTGGTTGTGATAAAAAAAAGCTAGAAATAAAAATTTTTATTTAATAATTTTTTGTAAAGTTATTTGATTTTGATCGTAGCATAACATAGAATGTAGAACTGCAGAACATTTCAAGTAAGTTTTGAAATTTCGAAATTTGTACTATGTTGTTTAATTGAAATATTATTTTAGCTAATCGAGCAGTATTTAATGTTTATATTTATTTTATTTCTAGGTCATTGTGTGTTTATAAATGTTGTGAACTTTGGTCTGAATTCCCTGTGAAACAATCGTTTCATACCCCCAATTAAAGATTATATCACCAATAATGTTGTTAAATTATAACTCTTTGATCAGTTTTTAGATTATCAATTTAGTGTATTTAAAAAGTTACAACCAATGTGTTATTGTAATTAATAATGAAACATATGTGTATTTGATTAATCATGTATAATTAAAAGTGAAATTAATTTAAATTAATTAGTTATTCAGCTAATTAAATTAAAAATGTTTAAATAGATAAAATTTCCTTTCATTAACTTTTTAATTTTTATTAGTTATTCAGCTAATTAAATTAAAAATATTTAAATAGATAAAATTTCCTTTCATTAATTTTTTTAATTCATTAAGCTATTTGTCGTTTTCTTTCATGAGTCCCCACCCCTAAATTCAAACATATATGTGCCCCTGGTGTCAGGGAACTAGTCTTGCATCAGAAAGATTATGGGTCCGAATCCCGGGCAAGGCTTCCCGGGTATGTTTTTTCATTCTCTGTACTAGCTGTCTTTACTGTGGGAGCAACGTTGGCCCACCTACTTTGATGCCTGAATTGGCGAAATGCTAACACAGGTAGGCATTGAAAATAAAAATATATTAAGTATACCTCGTCTTGTCTCACTCTCGACTTTTCGTTACGTTTTTTTTATTTACTTATTCTTGTACAAAAAAACGTGAATGGTACGAAAAAAAATAAGAAAGACAAATAATAAAAGATTTTAATCTTATAGCTACTCTAAAAAATATTAAAAAAATTTAAGTTAGGGACTCAGAGAGTTCAGTTCTGTTATTAGATTAGATACCTAGAGTAATGAAATTTTATTTTTAAAAAAAATCAAACTTATTTAATAACATCATTTTTATTGAACTGACAAATAAGCGATTTTCATTCAAAGAAATAAACCTGATTGTGTAATTCTCATTAAAAAAAAACTTGGGATATAATTATTGGAAAAAGATCAACCTTGTATTAAAGTAAAAAAAAAATTCTTTTTCAATTTTTTTACTCTGTTTGATTATTATTTTTACTTCGTATAAACTTTTCATCAGCGTCAAAATAATAAGAGTCATAATCTAAATTTTGATCGCTTAAAAAGTTTTTTAAAAAAATACTTTGCTACTACTGTAATTTGTGACATATACTATATTTAACTATACTATATTTAAAGCATTTCTTTCTTCTTAATTTCCATTTGGAACATTTCTTTCATTGTTTAAAATCAAGAATATCAAAATATTTACAACAATACTTTGGAAAATTGAATCAAGAAGTATACTGTCAGACATTGTTGAATGGTTCTTAATTAAACGTATTTAACGAAAAAACCTTTGTTATCAACAGCAACAATAGATAAAATAAATTTTAACAAATCATTCTTATTGAAGCCATTTTGAGTGAATAGCGTCTTTTTTGACAAATTCTTAAAACTTTGGTAAAATGAGTGAATTATATCGCTTTGCTCTGCTGAATTATTGGCAAAAGCAGCTTAGAGAACATCCGAGACCTTTTCGTAAGTGCTTATATATTTTTTTGTTATTTTAAACTTATTTTATAAGCTGAGCTAAAACATGATTAGGAAGAATCTAAAACTTAATGAAAATTACAAGTCTTTCATAAATTAGTTCAGACAATTACTTTTTTTTTGTGAGAAAGGCCTTATCTAAATTGTAACGATAATTTTTGCTATTATTTGTAAAAGTTTCCAATCCTTTTTAATTAAAGAATAAAAATTCTTTGATAATGTCAGTTTTAACACAAAATTAAAATATTGAAATGAAGATATAGAAGGAAATTTATGAGCAAAATGTATAGTTTCTACTTTTCTGGGTAAGATCCGAGAGTACGTAGAATCCACGCTTACGGTAAAGCGTACGTTACACCTTGGCGCTATTTTGAACAATATCGCCAATGCCGAAAGGACGCATAGGCGTTTGTCCAAATTCTAAAATGCAAATGCAAATTGGATAGAAAACAATAAAGGCCTGGTTTCTTAGGACAGGCCGGCTAAGCTTGAACGACGACTGACGACCGAATCAACTGCAGTTGGATTGCAGCGTAACGTTAACGACAGAAGCAATGGCGGACAACATCCAACAGAGCATTGAAATCAGCCAAGATATTTATTTTAACATTAAACATAGCTTCTTCTTCCTCTTCTTCTTCATTTAGCTAGGCTATAATGTGTTTTTTCTGGGACAAAGTCATTATTTGTTCTCTAAAGCACTGGTCAGCAATAACAAAATCAATACAAATTCGAAATAAATATTTGTTTACGTTATTAACGCGTGCGCAATGTGAGATCATGTCTGCGTTAGACCGACTGCTCACGCTGAGCTTACAAAACAGTATTTTGTTGGCGTCAGCGGTACGTCAACTTCCGTTGACGCCCAGAGAAGGCGCTTGTCTTAAGAATCCAGGCCTTTACCCACCGAATCTACTACAGACTGCAAACTTTTTAACCCTCTAAATAAAACATCGCCAATGTCACCAAGTTCCTCGTATGACGTATACTAGGATTAAGCCCTTTTATGCAGAGCCCCTGAATTAGACATGCCGACTTATCATCCATTTTTGGAGCAAAGAGCTAACATAAGCACATAACATAATTAATACTAACATAACGTTAACTTGCGAACTTGTTTGCTCCAATATTGCTTGATAGGTCAGCTCCGATAGTATAAGAGCCTTACTTTTATGTAAATAGTGGGAAAAATATGCTTGAGAGTGCCCCTTAGCGAAATTGGCGACTTATGTTTGGCGCCATACTTGTTTGTCCGGAACGCCGTGATAACCCACAAACAGGACATTTATATCTATTTCTAATTAAACCTTCATTAATACACCAGTCAATCTTTGTTTTTTTTCATTGTTATTAAAATCGTACAGAAACTTAAGATTTATCTTATTGACAGTATTCATTTTTAGTACCAGAATCAAAAATAACCTTACCAGCCGGTATCCAAAGTAGAACTAACGGATCTCTGAAATTACATTTAAAAACAACGCTAAATTCTTAACCAATCAGAATCACGATTAAAATCTAAACCAATCAGAATAACGATTGGTTTTCAACATCGCCCAGCTTGGCGATCAACCTCGATCACAACTTGGCGGGGGCACCCTCAAATATAGTCTACCCCAAAAACGAATTAATTTTTTATGATATCAATTTCTATTTCTATATAATTTTTTATGGTATCAATTTCTATTTCTACATTGCTACAAAAATTATCGTCTTCGCTTAAGAAAAAAAAATAGAGCGTGGAAAGAAGAAGAAAAACTTATTATAGTAATACTTGTTCCTT
>NC_092208.1:76369304-76395051 GCF_043381705.1 Parasteatoda tepidariorum
TGGGAAAAATATACTTGAGGGTGCCCCTTGGCGAAATTGGCGACTTATGTTTGGCGCCATACTTGTTTGCCCGGAACGCCGTGGTAACCCACAAACAGGACATTTATATCTATTTCTAATTAAACCTTCATTAATACACCAGTCAATCTCTGTTTTTTTTCATTGTTATTAAAATCGTACAGAAACTTAAGATTTATCTTATTGACAGTATTCATTTTTAGTACCAGAATCAAAAATAACCTTACCAGCCGGTATCCAAAGTAGAACTAACGGATCTCTGAAATTACATTTAAAAATTCATTTAAAAACAACGCTAAATTCTAAAATAATCAGAATCACGATTAAAATCTAAACCAATCAGAATCACGATTGGTTTTCAATATCGCCCAGCTTAGCGATCAATCGCGATCATAACCTGGCGGGAGCATCCTCACCTATAGTCTACCCTAAATAGTCAATGTAATGTTTTGGTAAATTATAATTAGTTGTACCTCTTATTTTGGCAATTTAATTTTAATGTTTTTGCCGAAAACAGATAAAAATAAGTTAAAAGTGAGACTTTCTGATAATACGAAATCGATAGAAATAATAGGAAAATGGAAAACTTTGTGTATATTAAAAGCTCAAAGTTACAGTACACAATCGAAGGAAAACCCTTTCCTTCACTTCATCCACAATTTCGATTAAAATTCTTTTGTGCTTTAAAAAGAATGAAGTATTTGCGTAAAATTAAAGCATATTTCCTTCTCAATAGAAAATAATTTAATAAATGGGAACTATTCAATAATGGTATTAATAAAGACTTTAATCTGCGCAACTGAAAAACTCCCTTTACCAATATTCTGGAGCACTATCAATGACTATGGTTGCGAGTTATAACTCTTTCAACTACGGATATGTCGTAAAAATTAAAGACAAGTTTTGACAGGAGTTGGGGAGAAAAATATTAAAAGTTCCCCTCCACCCCAAAAAAATGAACATCTTTTTGTTTCCATAGCAGCCAACAACCCCCAAGTCTGAGGCGGGAGGAGTTCTTTAAATAGAACATAACAAAATATTTTAGAAACCATGTTTTTTCCCTTCTGGAAAAATGTCATTTCAATTTTTTAAAAGAATGAAGCAGAAATGCATTTTATCAATTATATGCTCTTTTTTTTATCTTTAAGGAGCATTTAAAATTTTATTTAATAATAGTTTATAATAATTAATTTTATTTAATAATAATCGACGAAAATTTAAATTGTAGAGTTTACAATGTTTTAGGTCATTATAAAGCATGTAATTTTACATGGCAAAATACTAAATTTGAGCGAAATCAGTTGTATAGTTCCTGTAATATCGAATTTTGAAAAACCTTATGCTTCAAAGTCAATTTCTCAGGCGTTTTTCGACTGATTTCACAGAAGTTTTATATTTTATCATGTAAAACAGTATTTTATCATGCAAACGTTATTCAAGGGAGTCCGCTTTTTCTTCTTTTTTTTCTTTTTTTGGTGAACTGTACACGACCCTTAAAAAAACTTTATACACCATTTGTTTACAGCCGTTTTTCCTATATAGTGTTTGCCATAAACAACGAACATAATGATAAATAAACGCTTGCATTTCGCTCATTTTTTTCAGGGAAAACTTAGTACTATGATAGAGTTTTTTTCCAGGCTAAACCTTCTTAGCACCATATTTCATTCCTTCAAATGTGCTCAGGTGACTGCTTAATCAATTAAGCACTCCCTAATCTTTTATCTTTATCTACCTTAACCTTAAGGTGGTGATGCGATCACTACTGCATTTTTGAAGCTGTC
Source organism: Parasteatoda tepidariorum (assembly GCF_043381705.1). Lineage (NCBI taxonomy): Eukaryota > Metazoa > Arthropoda > Arachnida > Araneae > Theridiidae > Parasteatoda > Parasteatoda tepidariorum. The sequence goes on from NC_092208.1 coordinate 76,371,107, forward strand.
TACTTTTTATTTGAACAACCCTTACATTTGTTTGACAAAAACATGTTAAGTTGAAACATAATTTCTTTTGCCATTTTAGCTAGTGAAGAGGGCGAGGATAGATACACCAGTTCCAGTTCTTCTGGAACTGATAATGGGTATGTAGATGTTTATGTTTTACATATTTAAAATAAATTCTTGTGACATAAATATTTCCACGTTTTATTGTCAATTTATTTGGCATCTAAAACATTAAATAGTAAGCCTCAAAAACAGATAAGAAAGCATTATATATTCCAATGATCCCGTACGTTGTTGTCTTATGCCACTTCCGATACTGACAAGCCTGTTTTAAAGCAGAGGGGTACACTTATTGTTTTTCAGTGTCGCCATCTATGGCCAAGACTTTTGCCTCACACATACGTCCCAACTCATTTTACGGAGAAGACGCATTCACACACCATATATCCATTCGTCGGTCGTAATTTTGACCTAAACCGGAGCACGATCAATCTCCGTAACCCCAGAGATACTGATTTGTTATGGGTACTTGGAAGATTTTGTATCACCGACATATTTAACCTGCACCACTCACCATTCTGTACACGGGAAGTTTTCGGTCCGAGGGGTTTGTACTCACGACCTTTGGGACATGGGCCCAATGCCTTACTAGGCTATCCCGACCCTAGGATAAATTGATGTTTCATAAAGTAATAATGCGAGGGTGAATCTTGTTTTAAACAATTTTGTAGTTAAAAATACAGTTCACACAAATAATACTTTTGATAAATTTTAATACTCAACATTTTCCACGACATAACAATCGGGAACTTTTTTTCTCTATTGCATAAGATATTAAAAGGGATCTTACGTACTTTCACATAGCTGATTTCAAGTCTGAAAACGGTTTCTCTCTACATGCAACAGTTTTTATGCAATTTCGATTTTCAAAAATTCACACGCTTCTCTGCTGCGTAGGGAGTGGTAGGAAGAAGGCGATAAGACATTTCAGTTTATGATGCTACACGTTAAGGTTATATGATATTATGGTTAAGTGTTATTTTCAAAACAGAAAACATGTGTATGTGTAAGCATGTTAACCTATAAGCTCCTTATAAACTTGCACAGTACATTCAGACGAAAAAATAAATTAAACTAAAAATATCATTTAGAAAGAAAGACACTAGCTTTCCGAACAAAACTAATTTCAGACTGGAAAATCCTACGCGTGAATTAGATAAGGTCAAGTATTATATGACATTTGTCTCCCAGTGTAATGCACCGTAGCTTCGAAATTAAAATACTGTTAAATTAAAATAACTTACATAAAAAATTTAAAGGAAAGAAATCTCTGATTATATTCGAAAGTTTAAAATCTTTAAATGATAATGGATGAAATGCACTTTACATTATTTCGACGAAAATAGTGTTAAAGCGAAAAAAAATATTAATTTATATCATGAACTTTAAAATCTTTATTATTTCGACGAAAATAATTAAAAAATCAAAAAAATCTTTATTTATGAAATCTTCTTCTAAAAATCTTTATTTAAAGAAATTTTTATTATTATTACATTATTTTAAATAAAATAATATATAAAACGTACGGAATATTAATTTACATATTATGCACTTAAAAACATTATAAGGATAGTGGATGCAATACACTTTGCATTATTTCGACGAAAATAATGTTAAAACGAAAGAAATATTAATTTTTATCATAAACTTCATAACTTTTAAATGATTAAGGAGGAAATACACTTTACATTATTTTGAAGAAAATAATGCAGAACGAAAGAAACCTTTATTTATATCATAAACTTTAAATGATAAAGAACGAAATACTCTTTACATTATTTTCTAAAAAATAAAGCAGAAATGAAAAAAATCTTAGTTTATGTTGTCAAATGTAAAACCATCAAATAATTGTTAATGAAATATATACTTTACATTTTTTTGAAAATACGTTTAACGGAAAACTGATGAAAGCACTTGACATTTTTTTTTGCATTTATAATTTTAGTGAGAGAGCAGACAATTTCGATGATGAAAGAGAATCAAGATCAATCAATTATCATCCATTTATGGAGGAATCTAATCCAACAGAAGATTCCAATATGCCTGATCTTATTAGTAGTTCTAGGTAATTTTAATTTTCCTCTTCTTTTTAGTATTCAGTTTATAATATTTAGTTAAACAAAAAAAGACCTAGGCGCAAAACAAGCTACATCATGGACAGTGGCATCGTGCTGATTAAAAATTAATAAGCATCATCTCAAGACTAAAATAAAACAAGTTCAAAATGAGAAAAAGAATACCAAGGTGGAGCACCACATATAAAAACAAACCATTTCGAGAAATCTTCCACCAAGTAGACAGTGGTGATTTCTATCTAAACTAGCTTTTGACTGGCCACTGTCTACTTAAGTCTCACCATAATTGATTGTTGATAAAGCACGAATTATGAGCTGACTGCAATTAAAATGAAGACAGGACGAACGCACGTGGTGTTTGTCTGCTCAGAATGTGATTACGTAAGCGACCATAACTTTAAGAACAAGACAAAAATCAGTGACTTTAAGGTGACCAGACATCATCAAATCCTGAGGACAATTCTCAAATTCCAATATTTGTTCTCAAAACCTTTCGAATACTTGGAGCACAGAAATTTTTTTAAAATCATAATATAGGTCCTCTTTGTCCGAAAACATCGCATCGATTTTTATATACATTGAAATAGCTAAAAAAGTGTAAATGAGCATGTTTTTTAAACAAGGTAATTTTGCCTTACAAGATAATTTTGTCTTGAAATTAAAAAAAAATAGAAATCTGTCTTATTTAAGTTCTATTGAATTCTATGTCTGAATTTAAGTTTAAAAACTGTTAAATGGATGCTGGAAAGGGAGCATTTAACAATATTTAGAATATGAATTACAACAAAAGCCTGATGAAAAAGAACACTTTAGTTGACATTTTTATCCTATAATTTTAGTGATGAATCGTCTGGCTCTGATGAGGAAATTAGAACAGGAAATATTACTCATGAGTTATTCGTGAATGAGCAGAATCAAACTGATGGTTCTGATGATTGTGAACCTGCTATGATTAGGTAAGTTTTAATATTTTTGACTATTATGCTTATCATAATATTTAATTAAATAAGTTAATTAAATAAGTATTTTATTTAGTTTTCTACATGTTTCATTTATCTGCTTTCTTNTAGTGAAAGAGCAGACAATTTCGATGATGAAAGAGAATCAAGATCTATCAGTTATCATCCATTTATGGAGGAATCTAATCCAACAGAAGATTCCAATATGCCTGATCTTGATAGTAGTACTAGGTAATTTTAATTTTACTCTTCTTTTTAGTATTCAGTTTGTAATATTTAGTTAAACAAGAAATAGATTAAAAAAGAACTAGGCTCAAAACAAGCTACATCATGGACCGGGCCATCCTACTGATTGAAAATTAATTAACATCAACTCAAGACTAAAATAGAACAAGTTCAAAATGAGAAAAAGAATAACTAGATGGAGCACCACATATGAAAACAAACCGTTTCTAGAAATTTTCCAACAAGTAGACAGTGGAGATTTCTGTCTAAACTATGCTTTAGACTGGCCGCTGTCTACTCAAGTTTCACCGTAATTGATTATTCATAAGGCGCGAATTATGAGCTGACAGCAATTAAAATGAAGACAGAACGCACGTGGTGTTTGTCTGCTCAGAATGTGATTACGTAAGCGACCATAACTTTAAGAACAAGGCAAAAATCAGTGACTTTAAGGTGACCAGACATCATCAAATCCTGAGGACAATTCTCAAATTCCAATATTTGTTCTCAAAACCTTTCGAATACTTGGAGCACAGAAATTTTTTTAAAATCATAATATAGGTCCTCTTTGTCCGAAAACATCACATCGTTTTTTACATACATATAAATAGTGAAAGAGGTATAAATGAGCATGTTTTTTATACAAGGTAATTTTGCCTTGCAAGATAATTTTGTCTTGAAATTTAAAAAAAATAGAAATCTGTCTTATTTAAGTTCTATTGAATTCTATGTCTGAATTTAAGTTTTAAAACTGTTAAATGAATGCTGTAAAAGGAGCATTTAACAATATTTTAAAAATGAATTACAACAAAAGCCTGATGAAAAAGAACATTTCAGTTGAAGTTTTTCTCCTATAATTTTAGTGATGAATCGTCTGACTCAGATGATAAAATTGAAGGAGGAAATATTACTCATGAGGTATTCCTAAATGAGCAGAATCAAATAGATGGTTCTGATGATTGTGAAACTGCTATGATTAGGTAAGTTTTAGTATTTTTGGCTATTATCCTTATCATAAAATTTAATTAAACAAGTTTACAAGTATTTAAATTAATTTTCTACATGTTTCATTTATCTGCTTTCTTTCTTTATAATTTGTGTAATTAATATGAATTCTAAGAATCAACAATTTAAAATTGTTTTTACTGGCCTAAAGGGTTCATTAATGATTTCCATTGGCTTATTTCTTATGAAAAAGATTAAATTCTTTTGAAATTTATTATTAATATCTATTATAGTATATATATAGTTTATATAACTGCATAAAAAAACACTTCTCACTAAATTCAAACTTCTAAATTGGGTAGAAAAAAAATGATTTTCAACAAAAAACAAAATTTTGCGTTGTCTTAAACTTACTTTTAACTATATCAAAGTTTAACGTATTTCCTTAGCTTGTTTTACAACAAAATTCTTCAATTACAGTTCTTTAGTTTTACGGACCAAAAATGTATATGAATGATTTCAATTGGCTTAATTCTTATGAGAAAAGGAGAATTCTTAATTAAATTTATTGCTATCTATTATAGTTCATAGCTTATATTACTAATTAAAAGAAACTGCCATTTTTCAATTGAATAAAGTTCCTAAATTTTATAGATAAGAATGGTATACAACAAAAGGTAAGTTTTTATGATGTTTTAAAAAAAACTTACTTATAAGTATATAGAAATAGCATATCGATGTTTAACGTACTTCTGTAGCTTGTTATACAACAAAATGTCTCAGTTTCACGGACCAAAAACGTACATGGATGATTTCTTGGTTTAAAATAAAATTCTCAAAGCATTTATTATTATCTATTATAGTTTGAATACAACTTATAATACCGTTTCAAAAAGCTACCATTTTCCATTTGTTCGAATTTCTAAATTGGATAGATAAAAATTGTATTCAACAAAAAATAAGTTTTTGCGATGGCTCAAGAAACCTTTGACCATACGAAACCTTTGAAACCTACCTTTGACCATAGAGATGTGAGCGTATTAATGTTAAATGCATTTCAGTAGCTTCTTCTACAAAAAAAATTCTTTAATTACAATGTAATTCTAAAAATCAATATTAAAAATTTACATAGCGAATAAGCATTCTTTTGAATTTAGCCTTTAAAATACTTGAATGAATATTGCAAAACCCGTTTCATTATTTTTTTAAATATGAATTACAACAAAAACGTGATACCAAAATAAACACTTTTTCTCTTCTAATTTTCTTATTTTTCTTCTCTAATTTCAGTGATAGAGTGTCTGATTTGGAGGAGGAAATTGAATCAGAGAATGAAACTAATCAGGCAGTTGTGGATAGTCAGAATCAATCAGATGGTTTCAGTGATTCTGATCCCACTGTGATCAGGTTATTATAACTAATTTCCATCTCATTATTTTCTAACTTTTTTCAATAAGATTATAACTATTTAATATAATTGCAGTTCGATTTTTGGTATTTCGATTTCACCTCTGATTTGTCTAAACTATATAAATACACACAAATATACAAGGCAGTTTCAATTTAAAGAAGTTTTAACGAGCAAAAATGCATGACAGATTGAAGATTTCAATTGGCTTAGTTCCAAATGAGAATATAGAATGATTGGCCTTATTTTATATAAAAAAAAGAAATCTTATTAAATTTATTATTATCTACGCTCATAATATAGTTGTAAAATATTCCCGTTTTTCTACTTAATTCAAAACTCTAAAGTATAAAAAAAAATTGTAAAAGCTAAAATAAAGTTCTAAATAGATATAAAGAAAAAGAGTATGGAAATAAAAATAACAAGTTTTTATCTAATTCAAAAAAATATTTCTAAGGAAAAGGATAGAAATCTTATATTAGAGTAACATTATATTAGAATTACATTAAAATATATTTTTTAAATGAAAGTTATAAAACAAAAACCTGATGGGGGAAAAAATTAGTTTCTTGGTCTATTTTTCTTCTTTAATTTTAATGATTTAATGTCTGATTCGGATGATGAAGTTGAAACAGAAAATATAATTTTACTATAAAAACAGATATTATATTATCATTTAACATTTGATGATCAGAATCAAATAAATGGTTCTAATGATTCTGATCCTACACTCTTAGAAATCTCTCGAAAAATGGTTAAATAACAATTTATTTAATTGTTATTTTACCATTTTCAGGCAAAACAGTGAAATAATCACAAATATGGATGGTATTCAAACTGTTATATGTAAAAAAAACCATTTATTAACTGCTTTTACCTAATAAGGTTAGGCAACCAGAATTTTATCGCACCAAGCTGGGTACATATTGGAGCCTAGAGGGCTAATCTGCCTTATCTCATAACAGAAACAACGGGGATTCAAGTCTCAGCGTTGATGCACGATACTTCCTTCATTCCCTTCAACGGACGAAGAGTTTTCAGTGACCTGCACTTCCCAATTTTATGACTCTAAACGATTACAATACGATATTTTTATTCACCCATAGGTGGTTGAATAGAATAGAATAGAATAGAATAGAATAGAATAGAATAGAATAGAATATAACAGAATAGAATAGAATAGAATAGAATAGAATAGAATAGAATAGAATAGAATAGAATAAAACTGATTAGCACAAAAAGTCTAGTATTTCCCATCTCTTACGATAGATGAAATAACCAGATACTCTAATTAATTTACAATCCACGGTTCATTCGATTAAACACAACTCAACCACAACCTAACTCCAATGCCCATTATCTAACGAAAAAACTACCACCAATGTCCAGTTAAATTTCTTTTTTACGGTTTTGAAAATATGCTAGTTGTAAAGGGTTAAAAACCCTCATAATTTTGAATTCATAGTTCTTTAACCATAATAGTTCTAAACGGTTTCAAAGCCGTAACGGTAAAGAATGTTTTTTTTATCGTAAACTTTACTGTTAATGGGAATGGACAGACTACTACCGGTTATTTTACCGCAATTTTAGAATGAAAATTCTAACAATGTAGTGTAATCAGGTAGTTATTAATAAATTCTCACTTATTCTGTTCAAAATATTTGTTTTATTATTATTATAATTATAGAGTATAAATTTTTTATGTATTTCTATTGATAGCATTTAATTATTTTTGACGAACGTAAACTATTTGAAAATTCCAGAATCAACAGAATATGCATTTATAAGAGTTTTACTGAGCAAGAAAGTACATAATAATTTTAATTTTTTTCTACTGAAAAGAAAACAGTTCTTTTTAAATTTACTAATAATTTAGCACACATTATGAGTTGGAAAAATAATTCTTTTCAACTGAATTCACAGTTTCAAATTAAATAAATAAAAATGGTAGGGTCACAAAAGAAAACTTTTTACCATCCTTTAAGAAAACTATATTTAAGTTTGAAATTAGGATTTGCCTTTTTTACTGTCTTATTATTCGAAAAATAATGTTAAATAGCATAACAACATTCAAATAATTAATATTAATAAATTAAGTACTAATTCTTGTTACAAAGATGAAAAAATATTGAGTTTAACAACATTAACATAAACTTACATGAAGTATAAATCTACCATGATTACACATGAAACATGAAGCTAACATTATTAATAGTTTGAGCCCGCAAAATGATGAAAAAAACTTTAACTTTAGTTACCGTACGTAAAGATATATTATTTTATATATTTTTAGCACTGAACCTAATGATGTGATTGATGAAATAAAACAGGATGAGGCAACTTTGGAAGAACCAAAAGAAATGACAGGCACCATTGATATTGGTGCTACTATAAAGAGGTAATTAAAACAATTTTTATCTTATTTAAATCTTTGTGTTTACTATAAGAGTATAATTTATAATTAATATTCTATTTAAACTATTGTCATCCAAATATAATAACAATTTTTTAAATTTTTATTTTTAAATTATTCAGTTGAAATAACAGTTAAGCTATTTTTATTTATTTAATTTTCTTCGTGGTTTGATAATTCGTATCGCATGATGCATGCAGTTTTTCACTCTGTAATGAGTTAAAATCCTACCTGCTTTTTTTAAAATTGTTTAATGAATTCACACTAATCAACACTGTCGAAACTTAACCCTTTGAAGCAGAATTTCTTTAGAACCTATTTTTCATTATTTTGTATTAATTTAGATCAAAATAAGTGAAAAATATTTCATCTAGCATTTTGATAATTTATGGTTATGAAATACAGCCTGAAACACCGGTTTTTTTTTCGTTTTTTTTCTTCGTTAGAGGTAAAATTTTCCAAACCCGGCTCACTTCCGAACAATAATTTTAAATTTGTAAATATTTAAATCTAGGAGAAGCAGTTGTTCATCATTGATTTTTCTTCTTAATTTACAAAATCAATATTTGATAAAATTTTGAATATGAATGGAAAAAAAAACTTTCTTAATTTTTATATTTTAATATATACAAATTTCTATTTTAATATATAATTTTAATATATAAACTTTTATATTTTAATATGAGATATAATTAATCGAACAGATATTTTAGTAACTATTAGTTAGATTACTAAACGTAGTTAAAGCGTCAGAAAAAAAATTTATGAAAGAAACACCGGTGTCTCATTTGCCTCAAAGAGTTAAATCAGTGTTTCCCAAAGTGTGGTACGCGTACCCCCAGGGGTACGGGAACAGTTTAGCTGAGGTACCGTTCTTATGCGAAATATCTTGCAACAAACGAAAATTTCAAAAAATTTTATTTAAAAACAAAGCCAGCCATGAAAATGTACGATTACGTATTTTTTTATTGGCTAATTTTTGCAGAGTTAACAGTTAATAATTAGTGGTGTTAACAGCCAGTTGTGATTTTTAACTTTTGTGCATTTTTTTAAATAGTAAAAAATACATTCATTTATTTATTAGCGGTACACAGCATTACGAAAAATTTAGAAAGGGTACAGAAAAGTCATAAGTTTGGGAAACACTGAGTTAAATGAATCGATTAAACGAAACGGTTTCGCATGCTAGAAATATCTGTGTACGCTGTTAGAATTTTAATTCCAAAATTGTGGTAAAATAGCCGGCTGCAGTCTGTCCATCCAATTATCCGTAAAATTTACGATAAAAAAATATTTTTTACCTTTACGGTTTTTAAATCATTTTCAATTTGTATGGTAAAAAAACATACAATACGGGTTTTTTTAACCATTAACAATTAATTTCAAAACCCTGGAAAATAACTTTAACTGGACATTGGATATAGTTTAACAGCTTTATGGTGCTGACATCTATAGGTGAACGAGCGTATCTTATTCTAACAGCCCAGGGTCACAAATTGGGGAGTGCAGGACGCTAGAAACTCTTCATGTGTTGAAGAGAATAGAAGAAATATTGTGCTGTCAGCGCTGGGAATCGAACTCTTGTTCTGTCGGTCATGAGATTGGCTGTAATACGTACGCAGTTGCAAAGAACTATGTGGCTTCATTAGGTTTGTTTTGTTGGAGCTATAAAATTCTGGTTGTTCAGGTGAAAGCGTTAATAAACGGTTCTTCTCACAGTTAACAGTTTGAATACCTTTTATTTACGGTTATTTGACTGTTTTATTTGAATGTGGTTAAATAACAATTAAATAAATTGCTATTTAACCATTTTTTCCGAAAAATTTCTAACAGTGTAGCTTAAATTTAACTGATTTACACTGAAAAGAACAAGACGAATTTAAAGAAAATACATTTTTTCATTAATATAAAACTCATTCTTATGTTGCATTAAATAAGTATACATACAATCATTAATATTGTATGTAATTAATGCACACAAGTATGATTTTAAACAAAAGTGTTTAGTTTCGGGTCTGGAGGTATGTGATGTGCATGTGTTTTGTGACAAGAGACGTGGGAAATGACAAGGGAAATGGAGGATATATGATGAACTGTGACAGTTTGTGACAAGTGAAAAAATCTGTGTCTTTGTGACAATTGAAATTTCTAACAGTGTAGCTTAAATTTAACTGATTTACACTGAAAAGAACAAGACGAATTTAAAGAAAATAATTTTTTTATTAATATTAAACTCATTCTTATGTTGCATAAAATAAGTATACATATAATCATTAATATTGTATGTAATTAATGCACACAAGTATGATTTTAAACAAAAGTGCTTAGTTTCGGTCCTGGAAGTATGTGATGTGCATGTGTTTTGTGACAAGGGACGTGGGAAATGACAAGGGAAATGGAGGATATATGATGAACTGTGACAGTTTGTGACAAGTGAAAAAATCTCAAAAAAATTGAAACAATGTGTGATATCGTTTATGAAGAGTTTTGAAATAATTCGACACATTATTCTAGTAGGAAAATTATATTGCTCTAGAACAAAATTAGATTTGTTTTAAATTAATATATTTTTCAGAATTAAAAATATTTTTTTTCATAATTTCACGGTCATAAATTGGGTGGATGAAAATAATATGCCAAATAAACATGCTTTCAAAATGTGCAAATGAAACAATTTGTTTAGTTAAAATTAATTTCTAAGATAGCACATGCACTTATTGTTTTTTTTTTCGATCATATGAAAAAAAAATTCCTAAAATAGTTTCGCTGTTAAAATTTTTTTGTTCGTATTCGTTTATGTTTTGCTTTATAAACGTCTGTTGTTTGATTTCTTTACAAACAAATTTAAGATACATTAAGAAATTTGGTGACTCGATCAAAATAGTTGAATATGAAGTTAACAAGTTAAAATTTCATAAGTCTGAAAATTTTATGAAGTTAAGTCGGACGCTTTAAAATTTATGTCAATTTCTATTAAATTCAGAAAAGCACTTTAATGCAACATTGTATAAAAAGAAAACAGGCAAGGCTAACCTAATTAATCTAATTTTTTTCCTTTAATCTTAGAATAAATCGTTGCCTTCATACCTATGTTATTGATTTAATTAATGCTTTTTTCCTTTAATTTTAGAAATGAAGATTGCCCTCATACCTATATTATTGATTTATTAATGATTTTTTCTTTTAATTTTAGAAATGATGGTTGTCCTCATACCTATGTTATAGATTTAAGAGAAAAGAGACTTTTGGCGGAGTCTTCCAAAGTGAAGAAGCGCTTGGCGCAAAAGAAGAAGGGTTTTCGCTCCTTCATGAGACAGCTTTTTACTAGCTGTTACAAGCGAGTGTAAACTATGAGATTGCCATTATCCTGAATTGAGTCACCACCAAGCCCATTGAGTCATTATGAACGTTATCTAGTCATTATGAACTTTTATGAGTCATTACGAACTTTGTTGAGTCGTTATGAACTTTCCTGAGTCATAATGAACTATGCTATTGCGTCATGAACTTTAATGAGTCATTATGGGCTACATGATTATGACATTTATCGAGTCATTATGAACTTTATTGAGTCATTATGAACTTTGTGGAGTCAAAATGAACTTTATTAAGTCATTATGAACTTCGCCATTATGAACGTTTCTGAGACACAAGGATATTTATTGAGTCATTATGAACTTTTGTGAGTCATTATGAACTTTTCTAAGTCATTATGAACTTTTCTAAGTCATTATGAACTTTTTTGCGTCATTATGAAATGCAAATGAAATGTTTCCTGTGTCATTAAGAACTTGGATTAGTAGTTATTTACGTTGCAACTTCAGTATGAAATTTATGAAGACATTATGAACTTTATTGAGTCATTATGAACTTTTATTAAGTAATTATGAACTTTGCTGAGTCATTGTGAACTTCGCTAATCTGAACTTTGTTGTGCTATTATATACCAAAATTTGATTTATATTATTATTTGTTCTTTAANAAAAAAAAAAAAAAAAAAAAAAAAAAAAAAAAAAAAAAAAAAAAAAAAAAAAAAAAAAAAATGATGTTATGTCATATTTAAAATTATAACTAATACTAACGCCACTGTTGACAACATAACAGCTTAATACGCAGAAAAATCTTATAGCCTACATGAAAAACCAGATATTTTTCACTATCTATCTGAAAATGATCCACAATCTGAAAATGTGGCTTATTATTACATTTTCCTCAAACCTTTCAATTTTTGAATACCTAACGCTAAATTTTGTAAAGATTTTAGCTGTATTATTCAACTGTTGAAACACCTTAATTTGCTTTCGTTAGCGGTCCTTATATGTATTTTTAGACTCTTTACCAAAAGAGAAAATTAAAAAAACACACACATTGCGGGTAAAATTTAATATTTATGTGAGAAAATTACCAAAAGCAGTGTCGAAATCTGACATATCGCAGTACAGGAAGGTGAATGTAATAAACAACTAGACATGTTTGATTAATTGGAGGCAACAAAGATGAATTCGAAGACAATTATTAGAAATGCCTTCAACTTTTAATCGGTTACTTTACGTAATTTTAGAATGATAATTCTAACAGGGTACAGTGCACAAAATTTTAAAAAAACGGAACATCCTAGATAACTTTTGATCTAATATTCTGACATTCACGTGCTAAGACTTAAGTTTATTGGTTGGAAAGTCTGACTTTCATATCTGACATTAATTTAAGATACGAAATCCGACACAAAATCGTGCTTTCCCTGACTAAAGATAACTTTATTTTCAACCGACTCGGATCCCGACCCCCAAAATATGAGGAAAGCAGCAATCTGGAAAATAGGGTGTCAATAGTTTGGTCAGAAGATGAGTCGAAAGTTTGAATCCCTTAATGCTAATTTTACTTTTCGTATATTTTGCCATGTCTCGAGAACTTTTATAGCAAATCGAAAAATGTTAACCCCATTTATAAAATAGGTCTATCCAAAGAAAATTCTAAAAAAAAAAGTAATAATTTTCAATAAATATTTACTATTTTTTATTATTCTATTTAATGATAGCCTGATAAATATAGAATTGAATGGATCTTAGGTATACAAATTTTACATGATTATGAAGAATGTAATCTTAAATGGCGAAAAACAAAATTTGAGAGCAATTGAAAAAGAATAGCTTTTGAATTACCAAATTTTAAAAAAGTCGTATAGTTAAAACTTGATTTCTCGAGTACTATACGATCATTTCTTTCAAGTTTTGTATTTTGTCACATAAATTACATTCTTTAAAATGACGTAAAAAGATTGCATACCTTGCAAGTCAAAAATTTTTAGACTGTTATTAAATAAAATAATAAATGTTAACTAAAAGTTATTTTTTGCATGGAATTATTCGTTGAATATACGAATTTTTAAATTCTGCGCAAAAAGTTTTCGACTTGCCATAAAATTTCTCGATAGCTAAATAAGCAGAAAGTAAAATTAACATTAAAGAGCTCCAAACTACTGGAATCATAATTTCTAGATTACGGCAACCCTCTATATTTTCAGAGTCTAGAATCTGTCGGGGGAAAAAATTGTTCAAAGAAAGTGCGTTTTTGCCTCAGATTTCGTAATTTAAAATATCATCCGCATTAATTATTTTGTATATTTGAGGTGTATTTGAGACTCTTGAAAGTCTTGAAGTCAGGCCAGTAAGATTGAGTCCTAGTATGTGAAAATCCGATCACTAGAGCAAAAGTTATTCATTGTGTTCCATTTTTTTTTTGCACACTGTGTACACAATTTAATAAAAAAAATTCCAGCAAAGGTAACAAGTATCATACCTGAGCGAATAATAATTGAAAAAAATCTAAATTAAACATAGATATTCTAATTCAGCACAGTTAGAAAACAACTTAAATATTAAAAAATTATGGAAATATGTTACAAAAAAAGTACTATAATACTTATATTAAACAACATTTATCTAAATATCATGGCTCCCAATCATAATAGACATGATAATTGTGTCTTCTGGTAATAAGAGCATCCTTTCACCAAAGTCAGAGCAATCTTAAGTTTTAATTGTACAGCTCTTATCAGTCCACAGAAATATTTAAACATTCAAATTTGTTAGAAACGCTTATGTCGTTTTTAAGAGTAAGCACTACTTTAGAAGTTCTTATCTTTGAACTTTCTACTTTTCTAACTGTCTTTTCCCAAGGAAAATCGTTTGAAACGTTTTGTAATACTTTCTCTAAAAGAAGGATAAAAATTTTATAACACGGTGTTCTATCTCCCAACAAAGATTTAATGAAACTTTTTGAGTCACGAACCGCTGTAAGTTTTTTGGTCAGATTATGTAACATGGTGCCTTCAAAGATTTCACTGATATTTGGCGATTTTAACGGCGATGCCAACAGTTTATTCAATGATATAGCATACGCTAAGCAACTTTGCAATTGATTGTAATTTTGAATGACGGAGACATCAAATCTCCCATTTAAAATGCGTAGACATGCATATTTCTCCAAATTTGTAACAGCAGAGAGAGACTCGCTTGGCGTGATTTTATCAAGTAGAGAATAAATTCTTTTTAGATCATCAAAAGCGTTCTCTTTCACATTGTTAATTTTCAAATTCGGTTTCAATAGTACATTGAAGTAAATAAGGCTTAACAATAAAGCTACTAAAAATTCTTTGGTAGGCTTAGGTGAGCAGTGTTGCAGCCAATACTTGATGACCCCGAATAAAAGTTGCCAATTGGGGAGAATTGTTCTAAGGTAGACTTTCTTAACGCCCATCACCTCGGCTAAAATCTCCAGTCTGTCTGTTTTGCTCATAAGTTTTATTTCGTAAAGTTTAGGGACGGTTTTTCCACTAGGAAGCACAAATAAAGGTTTAATTTTGAAACATACTTCCATTCCTTTGTACGTGTCATATTCACAGACGTCACGCAAGCAAACTAATTCATGATATTCAAAGTTGGAAGTTTCATGTTGAAAAAGAACTCCATAAAGAACTCGACGAACAAAACGACTGCACTTGGAGCTACCGTGCTCGTGGAGATCTCCTACTTGAGGAGAATGGAAAATTCGGTGCAAATTCATCACGTTTAAAAAATAAGATGGTATATTTCCCCTGATATGATTCAATATATATTCATTGGGAAATGGCGTACCACATGGAGTGACAAGCTTTGAATGTAAAATTGATTTGGTAGCACACGAAGGGCTGTTTTTCTCAAATAAATATGATAAATCAAAATTTTCTACCCGATAAGAATTCGCGGAATGCTCTAACAATATTCTGAACTTCTCTCGGCTTTCTGTGTGGATATAATGCAACAACTGTTCGACAGCTTCATTGTAGTTACGATTGCTGAGCCATTTCAGAATTTGTGGTATTTTCTGTCCTTGTACAGGATAAACATGTTGAGCTATTGCTTTTATTTTGTTGAATTTAAAATAATCATTGCCAGCAATACAAGCCAGAAGTGGTAAAGTGCTTTTGTCCACTAACGGATAATGCGACAGAAATGTACTTAAATGATAAATTTTGCACGTAAAATATTTTGTAATCTTGTCTTCTAATGTCTGCACCAGAAAATTACTGAAACTAGAGAGTTTTATGTAACCACTTATGACATCGAATATGAAAAAATCACCATCGTCGCTAAGAACGGGGCAGTTGAAATGGTTCGCCAGAGCTGCTATTTGAGCGTCACTGTCGTACTCACACTGTGTAAATGGGATGTCAAGATTTGAAAGAATGTTCTTGAAATCTTCGATTGCATTTGTTGGAAGAAAGGGATGAGTACTTTTTCCTGTAGCAGATGCTTGTTCCACTCGAATGATTCTATCCTTCCATCTTTCCATCTGATTTGGAAATGTTAGATCGGATTTATCGAGACCACCATCAATGACGACAACTGGCTTCACGTTGCACTCTTTAAATGTTGAAAAATAAGACTTTGATTTGGTGGCAAATCTGAAATTAAAAGAAAATTTGTTTTATTTGGAAATCACTATAAAAAAAATACTATGTTACAAATTTCTTTTTTATTTTATGCACAATATTTTTTTCAAATATCTTGATGCGCATATCAGCGTTCGAAAGAGCTCAAAACTGCCTTAATATTGTCGATAGTTTTTAATACTATCGAATTTATTAAGTACTATCGGCAAGTGCAGGCCCTTCACTATTTCACTTTAAGACTGTACTGCAAACCTTTATATTATTTTTTTATGTAAAGCTTTTGGGGCAATTTTTTTTTCTCTTCCCAAATGAAATTTTGACGATTTTCGCTAAAATTTGTGGGGATCTTAATTACTATTTTACAGTATTTCTGATTGGATATTAGAAATACCGATCACCCTTCCTTCTTTTTTCTTTCTTGAGGATACTATTTTCAGGATATTCCTTACTCTTACGTGCCTCTCAAGAGGAAAAAACAAATGCTCTATCGGAATATTTACATGCCTCGGACATGTCAGACCTTGGCGTCAGACAATATAATATAAGAGAGCCTATCGGCCTATATTCTTCTCATTTTGCTGCTAGTGACAAACTTTATCGATGCAACTTTGTACATTGTTGCATTAAAAATACTCAAAATCATTATAGGTTTTTTTTTTCTTTTAAAATCTTACATTTCGTCAATAGTATCGGTAAACAAGGTGTAATTAGCTCGTATTCACTGACGTTTTGAGTAGTAATTGATTAAAGAGTAATACAATAAAATGAAACTTGATGATCGGAATTAATAAGATCTACAAGAGAAAGTGTTTCTATTCTGGTTTTCAATCATTTAAAAGCAATTCAATGTCTGAAAAAATTACATTAATAAACACATCTGTAGCTAAGTTTTGCTCGGTTTTATGTAATAAACAAAAATTAATTATAAATATTTTTAAAGACATATATAAATATATAAATATATTATTAATATATAAATATATTAATAATACACAGTGAAAAAATTTTAGTATTGCAGTAGCATTATAACAGTCACATTTTTTTATACTTTTTCACTGTTATAGTTTTTATTTATTTTTTTCATTTTTTGTCTGTTTGTTTAGTGACAACACATTTTTTCATGCGCATGAGAATCGATTTAATCGCTTAGTTCCAAAAACATTTTGCTTAAAAAACAAGCACATTTTTAGTGACTTATTCACATTAATTTTTTTAAACAATTGTTATTTTGTCAATTATAATTTTTAAATTTATAACTACATTTCTCTAGCTAATGTACTTAGCTTACCCCCAAACACCAAAGTTTCTTACAGACTATGAATTTTAATTATTTAATTAATATCTTTAGTTGAATACAAACTTATTAATTAATAATTCCTGATGTCGAGCTTTGATATTATTTATGTCGAATGTCAAACCAGCCGAGTTTACAAGTTTGATTCCGATTCCATTGTATATTGCGACAAGAAGTATGCAAAAAAAAAGAACTTTAAATAATCTCTTTTACATAATAAAAGAATCTCTTTGCGTATATATTATCGTTAATTAGTTAGAAATGTACTCTTTATTTATAAAATGAATCCATACTTATGAAAGAAATAATAACTATAGGCTCCATGTGAAAAAAGTGCGCACTTGCTTAATAAAAATGAATCTGTAAACTTGTCTCCTTTGCTCCATGTACAGTCCGCAAAAAAAAAAAGATATCACCCTGAATAACTTTCGTTCTAATGANCAATGTGAATAACATGCAACTACATACTGAATTTTTCACTAATAACAAGTTTCGAAATGTATAGAAACACCAGGAAGGTTTCGATTAAAAACTGCCTTATTTTAAGACTAGGAACACTAGACTTTAAATCATTTCAATAGACTTTTATTCAATGGACATTTTATTCTTTCAAAAATTATAAAATTTGCTTACTTCGAAAAAACTTCAGGAATACCCTTTTCACAGTAAAAAAAATTTTGAAAAATTATTGGAAAATTTTTAAGTCAGAAAAAGTGATATCATTCAATCTGATATAAAAGTAGATACAAAAAATTTTAATCAATATTCTTAAACGTTTATAAAAAACGAAAAATTCAAAAGCTTTACTTACGTGTTGTAATCACCTCCGTAAGCACAATTAATCTTATAAAATGAATACAAAAAATGAATTAGATTATTTCCATCAATAACCACCGTACAATCATGGAGTCTATAGGGCTTAGTGAGTTCCGGATGAGCCTCAATAAAACTCGTTAAACCTCTCACACCCATCTCTTACGATTTTCTTAAACTGACTGTTAGAATTACGAACTAAATATAGAAAAAACCAAACACAAACTGAAACTCATTAAGAAACTATTTGTGCGCAGTTTCTATTTTCTTATCTCTATCCCATCCAGCTGTATCCCTCGCATGGTTTTCATCACCTTTATTGTTCGAATTAGAGAGTTCTTGTGAAATGATTTAATCATTTGGTGTTCTTCTTATCTGCCGATAATGTATTTAGAAAAAAGAAAAAATGTTATCTAAAGGTTTTCTTTTTTTCATCAAATCACGAGATATGATTCCAGGTGAATATATACTGGGGAAATCCCCCTTAAAGCATGAAAAGCTTTATATTAAAAAGAAAAGAAAAAAAGGAATCGTTAAAAATCGGGAAAAGTACCTCTGATATATCGCACCTATCATCTTTTGATGGTTTCTCAGGATTTAAAGATTTCTCAGAAATTATTCGTTCTATTTCGCCCAAATTTTGTAATTCGCTATTTAAAATTACGTTCTTTAAAATTACGTAAAAAATTGTATACGTTGCAATTTAAAAAATTTTCTACCATTATTAAATAGAATATAAATAAAAAATTATTAAAAATCATTTATTTATGGAATTATCAATGGATAAGCTGGTGGGATTTAAGGAATTATCTATGGATAAGCGAATTTCAAAATTGTTTTACAAAAATTTTGCTTAAAAAGTTCTCGAGATAAGGGGAAATACGCAAAAAATAAAATTGACATAAAGGGGTTCAAACTGTCGACCAATTTCCTGACTAAGTTATTGGCACCATATTTTCCCGATTGTGGCTACTCCTCTATATTTTGATGGTCATGAATCATAAACAGTCGGAAAAAAAGTGTGTTTGTTCACAGAGAGAGTAGTTTTTGGGTCTGATTTCGTAAACTTGAAATATCACCTGCACTATCTAATTTGGAGTTTCCCTCTCCCACCTTTAAGATTGACTCCTAATAGTAAGTGTTAATTCGTTCATTAAATCAAAAGTAATCCTGGGGTTTTTTTTTTCTTGTGCAATCACAATTTGTAGCTTAGCAAGATGTAGCTTTTAAAAATTATTATTTTTTTTTTAAGGAGCATTGATTTCTTTCTTATTCTGATAATCTAAAGGGAAAAAAATGAATATGGTAAAAGAGAAATAAAGGAAAATAAATAATCTTTCAATGTAAGGTAAAGTGGGGTTTCTTTACGACACTTTTTAAGCTTTTTTTATATAATACTAATTTTTTATATAATACTAATATATACAATACTAATTTATATAATACTAATACGACACTTTTTAAGCTTTTTTTTTATATATAACTAATAATTTTTTAAAATACTAATGTAAAGCTCTGAATACTGAATCATATTTTTTGAATTGGAAGGTAAAACTTCATTCCAAATAGTTTTGAAAACATTTTTTTAAAAATATGAGTAAAAAAAATCTTTTTTTAATTTCTTTGCGTTATTAAGCCGTTACTATGGATGGGATAAATTTAGGGCACGCAATTTAACAATTAATCCCTCAAACCTCTAAAAGCTTTAAACTTTATTAATAAATATGAAAAATTGCTTACCTAAATACTTCTAAATTTATAAAATTCTCTTAGTATTTGTCAGGATCCTGATTCCTCTCCTTCTCACAAATTGTCGCAGCGCAACAGGATCCTCGCCAGGATGGAAGGAGGACTGCTATGCTAGAGAAAAGAATCATCGCCGATGCCCACTATGAGAAATGCCCAGTAATAAAGAGTGTTGCCTCATGGAGTTTGTCTTGATAGAAGGATGCCTACGGAAATGCCTAGTGAAAAAGATTGGAAAGATTGCCTTAAGGAAAGGGTGACTGCGGACTGACAACATCGATGGGAGTTGAAGAGACGGTACTGGAAAGGGACTATTATCGCCGGAGGCGATAGGCAGCCAGCGCTACCCCCCGTGACCGGTGACCATAGAGTGTGGTTTCAACATCGACTCTCTGACAAAGAGGACAATTGAAAAGATAAAGGGAGGTAAGCTTTATCCCATGCATGAAAAGATAAATTACACGCTCACATTTCTGGGTAGAAGTTTAACAAAAAGGGTAGTTGGTTAAGGGGATAAGTTTATTTTGTTTTGGTTTAAAGTCAACCTGATGTGTTATTTTATTTGAGCTTAAGGGATTGGCCAGTTAAGTATTGTTTGCGTGATTAATGAGTATGATTATTATTGATAAGTATAATAAGTAATGATTTGATGTTTTTTTTTTAAGTAACTTAGTGGTTGGTTTGTTAAGAGGGTAATTTTTTTTTATTGCTTTATTAAGAGTATATATGAAGGAAGAAGAGTATTGATTTAATAACTTGTAAAAAAGGGTAGGATTATTTAAAGATTGTGTTTTTATATGTCAATAGCGAGCTGAGTAAACAAGGTTCTTGGTTTATTATTATTTAGTAGTGATTATTATTTATAATGCATTCTGTTAAAATAATTTTGGACCAGAAAAAAAGGTCAAGGAAGGGGTTTGCTTTTGTTTAAATGATGAAATGGTTAATTATTATGACTGTAGAATCTATGAAATTTAAGAGTTTTAATTTTGGGGAAAGTAAAGGTGTATATTCTAGGCGTACCAAAAGAGTACGAAATTTTATTATTTTGCAATGAAAGTTGAAAAGAGTAACTTGTATTTGTGTGTATTGAGAAGTAATGTTGAATATTGCATGATACAAATTGTGTTGAACATGTTTTGTTTCCATATGAAGTGTTAAATTTCATAATAGAATGTCGGTGTATGAGTAGGGGGGAAGGTGTTGCTAAGTGTTTTTTTAAAATTTTATTTCAAATGGGAATATTTTTTTTAGTGGTTGAGAACTTAAATTAATACGGTCAATATGAGTTTTCTTGCAAGAGCAAAAAAGGAAGATCTGATAGTGCTAGCTAAGGAGGAGTTTGGGATAACGGTTCCCGAGAACGCCAAGCTTATTGAGATAAGGGCATTGATCACTGAGAATTCAGGTTACGACGAACAGCTTACTAAAGAAGTTTTGGGTATGATTGTAGAAGGAAGATTAGAACGAGAGGAACGGGAAAGAGAGGAGCGGAAACGGGAGCATGAGTTAAGAATGAAAGAATTAGAGGTGAGGGGTGCAAATGAGGAGAATGATTTTCAGGAGAAGGACAATAGTACAAAACAAGACAACACTTTTCATAGACACTTAAACACTTTGACTAAGGCTTTAGGGGAACCTCCGACAAAGGCGGAGGAATGGGGCTTTTATTTTAGAGACGCGGAGTATTTTCTGAATTTCTACAAGGTGCCCGAGGAATTTAGAGGGAGAATAATGGTGGTAGCTTTAAGGGGCAAAGTAAGGGGGCTGAGCTCAAATCTAGCGGAAGGGGATTTGGAAAGTTTTGAAAAAATTAAAGAAATCACACTGAAGGAATTTAGAATAACTCCCCTTCAGCATAAAAACAATTTTGATAACTGCTACAGAAGGATTAATGAGTCTTATACTCAATTCGGCGTTAAAATTAAGGAGTCCTTAGAGATTTATATGGAGTCGAGGGGGGTCACGACATTAGAACAATTGAAGGAATTGGTAGTGGCAGATAGGATAAAGGATAGTTTACCTCAGGAGCTGAAATCCCACATATATTTGAAAGAATCAGATGGATGGTTGGGGGTGTCAGATTTAGGGCAAGAGTTAGATAATGTAGTGGCGGCAAGACCCCAAAACCTTGACGTAGGATTCCGAAATAGGGGAGGGAAAATGAGTGAAAAGCGGGCTCCGGAGTACAGAGGTCACGAGACAAGTAGAAGGATTAGGTGAGGGGTGCAAATGAGGAGAATGATCTTCAGAAGAAGGACAATAGTACAAACCAAGAGAACACTTTTCATAGACACTTAAACACTTTGACCAAGGCTTTAGGGGAACCTCCGACAAAGGCGGAGGAATGGGGCTTTTATTTTAGAGATGCGGAGTTTTTTCTGAATTTCTATAAGGTGCCCGAGGAATATAGAGGGAGAATAATGGTGGTAGCTTTAAGGGGCAAAGTAAGGGGGCTGAGCGCAAATCTAGCGGAAGGGGATTTGGGAAGTTTTGAAAAAATTAAAGAAATCACACTGAAAGAATTTAGAATAACTCCCCTTCAGCATAAAAACAATTTTGATAACTGCTACAGAAGGATTAACGAGTCTTATACTCAATTCGGAGTTAAAATTAAGGAGTCCTTAGAGATTTATATGGAGTCGAGGGGGGTCACGACATTAGAACAATTGAAGGAATTGGTAGTGACAGATAGGATAAAGGATAGTTTACCTCAGGAGCTGAAATCCCTCATATATTTGAAGGAATCAGATGGATAGTTGGGGGTGTCAGATTTAGGGCAGGAGTTAGATAATGTAGTGGCGGCAAGACCCCAAAACCTTGACGTAGGATTCCGAAATAGGGGAGGGAAAATGAGTGAAAAGCGGGCTCCGGAATACAGAGGTCACGAGACAAGTAGAAGGATTCTCCAAGCCGAAACAATTAGTAGGAATAAAAACAATTTAACGGAACAATTTAGGAAGGGGGTCCCAAAAATACCAGCGAGAAATAGTGGGAACGTAGGAGGATGGACCCCAAAATTTTTTAATTGTAATGAAGAAGGGCATTTAAGAAGGACTTGTCCGAAAATAAATCGGATGAGCATCTGTCGAGAAAATAAGGATTGGTTTTCAGAAAGGGGGGTCGGAAAGAAAAAGTAGAGCAAAAGAGTTAGCTAGTCACTTAAGAGGAAGTGGTCTAGAAAGAGATAGGTTCCAGGGGATTAGGCCAATGAACTTGAAAGAGTGGACATTTGGGCAATTTGGACGGTTAATTTTGTATGATAATTATTATTATTTGTTAGGCAGGAATTTTGGACATGACTTTAAGGATTTTATTTTGATGGAATTCTATAAATGGATTTTGGCATGGATATTTTATTTTTAGCCTGATAAAAGTGATTTCAATGTTTTGATTGTAAAAATATTAGGCTCTTTTATGCTATGTTTTGATTTTGTATTTGGGTGGTATTGAACGAGTGTTAGATGGGAATAGGTCAATGAACTTGAAGCAGTGGAGTTTTGGGCAGTTTGGACGGTTAATTTTGTATGCTAATTATTATTATTTGTTAGGCAGGAATTTTGGACATGACTTTAAGGATTTTATTTTGATAGAGTTTTATAAATGGATTTTGGCATGGATATTTTATTTTTGCCCTGACAAAAGTGATTTTAATGTTTTGATTGTAAAAATATTAGGTTCTTTTATGCTATGTTTTGATTTTGTATTTATTAGTTTGTCAAGTGTCCTAAGTGTAATTTTATGTTTAATAAGGTATAATGCGGCCAATCTCTTTTGCGCACGGGAATGTGTGCGTGTAATTGTTNTGATTGATAGAACTATAATGTTCACGATTTCCCCTTCTGTCCTAAAACTTGCATTATTATGCTAAAACGGAACTAATTATCGTTTTTTTTATTATTTGTCAGGATCCTGATTCCTCTCCCACGCATTTGATTGACCCCTTGACCTGAGGGTCAGAGGGTGAAGGACACGGGAGGTGTCATCCCCTACCTTGGGGGTGGAGCAAATGACTTTTTCTGATGAGAAAGAATTTTTGAGAGAGGAGATTCGTTTTGAACGCCGAAGAGTAGA
>NC_092208.1:76395551-76401722 GCF_043381705.1 Parasteatoda tepidariorum
TTTTCATAGCCATATAACATATATTTTTGTATGCCATTATATCATTATTATTATGTCATTATATAACATTATATACAATAGCGAAAAGAAGTTCACTAATTTTGTATAGCTACGATGCGAAATATCTATAATCCAACGAAATGACTCAAACTTTAAATTGTTTAATGCAATATGAAACTATCTAAAGAAAATTTCATAATCTTACATTTTGAAAAAACTGATGTTCTCTTAACATTAAAAAAATTGTTTAAGAAATAAATTTTTTAACGTCTCTCGATTGATTAAATTAATGATTCTTATTCAAATATTTCTTAATACAATTTACAAGAACCAAAGATAAAGCGGTCTCTTTTTTTAATATGTATTATAATCAATGTATTGTCTGATAAGCTATTGATGATAGCTTCTGATGTTATCGTCCCGCAGTGGACTGATCGTTAAGACACGATTCCCAGCAGATCACCGAAGTCAAGCATCACTGGCTGCGGTCAGTGTGCGGGTGGGTGACCACTTGGATCAGTCTGCGTAGGGACCGAGGGTGTGCGGTATTGGTCCTCGTTAAACTGTGCTACCGTAAAGTGCTCGACTTCGCGCGCAGGTCGTCGGGCTACCAAAGCGGGGGGTGCCATCCCTTCCTCAGAGGATCAAAATTGCGATGGCATGTCTTCGGATCATCCTCCGGGATGTTTCCCAGACCGTTGCCAATAGCCCATTGTGCAGCTCTAGTGCGACGTAAATTAACAACAACAACAACTGATGTTATCATGGCCTTTACTTTATATTAAAAACAGCTGTTATAAAAATTTATGCAACTTGTAGGATTTAAAAACAAGCATTATTACCGGTTTTCTTTATTGGCACTACAGTCTAGGATGGGGCTTAGCCTGCAACACAATATTTTTCCAGACAGTATCTCTGACCTTGATCTTCCACTTGGAGACTTAAAATCATTCAAGACATCATCCATCTACTTTTTCTTCAGTCTGCCTTTTGTCCTTCTGCTTCCAATACAAGATCTTCACCACTCTGTTTTCAGGTAAACTCTTGTTGTGATGAAAGTATGAATAGTTGAAGTATAAATACCATTAGTATAAATTATTACTAAATTATACCATTATAAATTATTAAATTATACCATTAGTATAATTATTAGTATAAATATATTAGAAGTATAAATACCATGAAAGTATAAATACCATTTAGGATGAATAAGTTTATGTACTCCTTTCATGCAAAACATTAGCATAAATATATTTAATAGTAAAAGGACTACTAATTTTTGCTTTACGCTAAATTTCTAGTGGTAAATAACTGTAAATAATTTTGAAGGTAACGGTAAATAATTTCGAAGTGCGGTTGAGTTAAAAGGTTTGATATTTTTTAAAAAGAAAACACAAGAATTAAGTGCTAACAAGTCTACATACAGCGTACCCGAAAGAATCGAAAAACGCAAAGACGACTGAGCGAGTGTGAAAAATCAATATATCTTTAATATATTCATCAATAATGACAAGTTTTAATAAAATTTCAGACAAAAATTACATCCACTTAAATAATAAATGCTTTGAATTTTGGCGCTTATGCTTAGTTATATTTTAAAGTCACATCGCACAATAGTTTAAAACTCGTTGAAGAAAAAAAATCTTAATTAGCGCATAGTTTGTAATTAAAAACTACTTTAAACTCTAACATAATTTTAAAGTTATTTTACGTATCTTTATAGAAAATCTCGAAAAAAAGGTTTGTAACTTAAAAACTGACCTATTCCAACTCTAAGATAAGTTTAATGTTTTTGAAGCTAACAAGCATATGTTATCTAATTGTTCTTTTATACGCGTTGAATGGCAAATACTAAAAGCATTGGAATCAATTGAATTAAATGTCCGGATTTAATTCACGAAATCTTATAAAGACACACTGCGCACAGGTGTAGCTTTAAAAAAAATTAGCGATAGGTGACTTTGCGTTCAAGTTAAAAATATTTTGTTTAAGGAACAATACGCAAGTAATCAAATTTAAAACAATTTTTAATATTTTGTCCTGGGTGTTTGGACAATTGTCCCGGCATTCCTTTGTTCAGTACGACTTTGCAAATTGCTAATAGCAGCGCAAATAAGGATACGATACTTCAACGATAGTTGCCTTCACGAATTAGAAAAAAATTCTGTTTCATGACATAGTATTAGTAAAGAATTCAATTGTTGCAATCTTCATAAAAACAAAATAGACTACGAATGAAAATGACCTGTAGTTTTTTTCGTTAAATTTTAAAAAATTCGAAAGAACCGAATAACTACGTTTCATTGCAAAAGATTTTGCGTTCCAAAATTTATTTAGAATCTTTAATAACAGCGGAATCAAAGAATTTCCTATATGTATGCAAAAGATGTATATTAATAAAAGGGTATACTTTTGGACTAAACAAGTCTTATTTTCAATCTTCTGCTTTTACAGGCATTTCGCACTTTAAAGTATTATTTTACTACTAAAGTGACACGTTAGTGTTATGATAGTATTACTGTATGTTATATAGTTATAGATTAGTTACTGTTAGTGAGCACCGAAGTTCGTTAATGAGACTAGGAATTTATCACAATGACATTACAAGCTCATGACAGCACTAAAACATTCCGTTATGAAATAACTTTCATATGAATCTTATTCTAAGGACAAATCGATGTAGTTATATCAATAAACAAATTGATACAGTACAGACAAATAAATCTTAACGTAAATACAGCTCTAAGTGTAAAGTTTTTGTGCCAGCAAAAATCTGACACTGACATTACAGCTACGAGTGTAAAGTGTAAAGATTTTCTTGCCCGGTACTGTATTTTGTAGTGTAACAGCGTCGCATTATTACGAGGAATTTCAGTACGGGGTATTAGTCTATTTAACAGTAAAATAAAACACGAACTTCATGAAAATAGCTTACAAAATGTTTGGTTTAATTACTTTATGTATTTAATTTTTATTTAATTAAAATATAACTATATATTGTATACATTTAAAAAAAATTGAATTTCCAATTCTAAAATATGCTGTTTGAATTTTTGTGCTGTTCAATTATAATAATTTAATTTAAAGATAAGCGATCTTAGTTCAAAGCGTAATCTGACTCTCTCCATTTTCAATCAAATTTTATGGTGCTCTAAATATATTTCAAATAAGTTCAAGAATTTATAGATACAAATTATTTTAATGGGCCTGTTAAAACTAATGAGTCCTCAGTTAAAAAATTTTAATGACGAGTAGTTACGTCATCGACGATGTGTTTAGAATGTTTAGACACCCATTTTAAATATAGTTTAATAAATGTAAAAACTTGTCGATTTAATTTACTGGAAAACCTCTTAGTTAATCACAGCAGTGCAGTCTCAAGTTAATATTTTTAGCTCCGGGAGCCATTTCACGGTTTAAAAAACTTATAAAATCCACCAAGAGCATGTGTTTAAACTTGGATAACGAATATTTCACTATACCCTTATAGCTTAAAATTTCCTTTGCCTGATAAAACAGTCATTTAAATCCAAAAATATAAAAATCTGAGGGTAAGACCAGGTAGATATATAAATAATGAAACACTATATCAGCAAATATTCGTTTTACGCATATTCATTTAATGCAATGAATATTATTACCTTCCTACACTAAGCATACGGGGAGTTCAAAATCACAAAGGATGCATTTGGTATTAAGTTTTTTTAGTTTATAATATTTAAAAATCAGAAATTACATAGCCTATCTTCCTCTGTAATGCTATAGGTTCGTTGTTATCGTTTACAGTTGAGACATTCAATCCAATCTACAAGGAATTTAGTCAGTTATGAAATATAGTTACTCTGTTTTATATGACGGCGGAATTTAACCAAAAAAAATTAGCCTACCATGAAGATAGTAAAATTTTTAACAATTATAAATAATGGATAAGAGGCTTAATCACATGACCTTTCCTAAAATATTAGAAATTAAAAACAGAATTAAAATGGCGGAGTGGGAATAAATATTTCTAATTTAACATTGAAAAAGTTTGCAGTCTATTCTGTTTCCCTCTTCTCCAAATAACAATGTGACTTGTCAGAAAATAATGTCATTAGTAACAGTAGTTTAGTCAAAAATGACTGGTCTGTTTTATCCATACTTATATGGCTTTCAACCGGCTATAAGAATTGATCGATCTATCTCCAAGTTCAGAATGAACTTTCAGCAGGGCCGGATTACCCATTAGGCCAGACTAGGCCATGGCCTGGGGACCCCAATGATTAGGAGCCCCCTTAAAATGGATTTTTTGAAAATACTAAATTAAAAAAAACAATTATTTTTCAAATTTTTTCAAAATGTTGTAATTATTTTTTAGTTCTAATTTCATAAAATAAAGGAAATTTTTATTTATTATTATTTGTTTTAAATTCAAATATGCTTTCTTAAATGAGAAGTTGAGTAAATACTTTTATAAATTAATATATAAAAAATATACGAGAAAAAAATTTAATCTAAGGGCCTCAAAAATTTGAATGGCCTAGGGCTTACGACTTATCCGCCCCTGACTTTATGAAACTGTTTGATATGAATGGTTATTAAATCAAGCAACAATTTCTATACTTCATTATCTCTGAAAGTTCACTTAAGAGATTCAAGTTAAAGTTACATAATTTTTATAAATTCAATAAGGGTTTTAAAATTTTATCGGAAAAAGATTTTTCCATGTCAAAATTTTTTCAAAATTCAGACATGATATGAATTTGCACTTTACTTCAGTTTCAGACTAATTGTATATAATTAATGAATGGGTGGGTTACGTTGACTTTAGAGTAAGAGTTTTATATTTTAAAAATGTAGAACAAATTTTTTAAAGTAATGTTATGGGGTTACTATTACACTTGATTTTATGATTATTATTTTATTATATAGAATTAACCGATAAAAGAAACTCGTACTATTCATTTATATGTAAACTAAATTTTATATTCATACCAAACTCTAATTTGAATATTAAAAATATCACCACAAAATAACTAGAATCACTTTGATGATAGATTCAGACCATGCTATGATGCAAGTTGCTGCGCTAATTTCATTTAATTGTTGTGGAGCTAATTATATGATAGCAATCTGTAATAACTTATTGGTCAGCAACTTACACTAGAATAGTACGTAAATTATTTACTTTTTGAATTCCAAAAAAAAAAATATTAAGTTAAAAAAAAAATAAAGTTAGGAGTTAAAAGTGTTTTCTGCTGGTGAACTTCAACCTTCGAACCTAACTGTAGCATTAGCATTATAAAACTTTTTAAACTGTATTTAACAATTATTTAAGGGTTTAAATAAAACAAAATATGAACTTGACGATTATTAAAAACTAAGAGATGTTAAGACCTGTATTTCGAATCTTCCTCCTTGAAGGTTCCACAGAATATGAAGGTAAGATCTGTTACCATAGAATTGATTTTCTTAAAAGTTCCACATAAGACGGAAAGACCAGCGACCAGAATTGTCACTTTTGAAGATTTAGTTACGAATCTAGGCAGAGTATCCAACAAATGATCATCCCAAATAATCCAGGTAAAAACTTGGAGAAGCGATTCTGAAAAAAAAAAATCATAATTTATAAAGTTTCTGAATAAAAGCACATTTAAACTTTATTAGCCCTTATCTAGGAACAATTTTTAAAGTTACTTCGGCAGTACGAAGAAAATTTTACATCTGTATTGAAACTTGATAATTGAAAATATGATAGCTAGATTAGAGAGAAAAATACTGCGAAGCATTTTCGGTGGAATAAGTAAAAACGGTACTTGGTTTAGAACAGGGATGGGCAAACTTTTTTGGTCGTGGGCCAAAAATCTAGAAAAAAAAGTTTGGTGGGCCGAGTAAAAACTTCTGAAATAAAATAAAGTCAATTCATCATTGAGTGCATGTCACTCTACATCAACTTTGCGATTTTTAGTTGCCATTTTGGGATAAAAAATGTTTACAAATAACTCAAAAAGGCAGTAGCCATTTTATACATTTAATAATTTCACCATTATTTACAATGACGTTGTATGTGTGCAATCTTTCCATACGCAGTAAATAATGTTAGAATGTAAAAATTCTATTCTTTCTATAGTAATAGTGAATGTAAAAATTCTATTCTTTCTATAGTAATAGTGAATGTAAAAGTTCTATTCT
>NC_092208.1:76402960-76418318 GCF_043381705.1 Parasteatoda tepidariorum
AGTATTAAATTTTACCTTATTGACCGTTACTTTGTGGCGACTATTGCTCAACCTTTGTCAATCAAATAATGAGTCAAACCGAACGTCAAATTGAAAACAACAAACCGCACTGTCTAACGGCAGTCCGCACTTATCTGAATTAAGCCGAGACGTAAAGACAATGATCGCACACCTCCGAGTAAATCTAACTTGGTACATTGCCTAATTTAGTTTACTCTGCACGCATTTTATGTGTTTTTTATTTCTTTATATTCACCATAATATTTAATAAATAATAGGAATATATTTTTACAGTACATTTTAAATAAGAAATGCAGATATTTTCTAAAAAGTGGGACATTTTTAAAAATCGGCGGGACGCGGGACAGTCCACCAAAAAGCGGGACTGCCCCGCCAAAATCGGGACGTGTGGTCACTTTAGGATAGCAGGATAACCAAAAAAGTCATCAGTGCCAGGCAAAACCTAAGATTTTTAGGCTGCCTTGAAAAGGATCTACAAGTTTTAAAGATAATAAACTGGAGAACCTTGGCTAAGGGAAAAATGTCTTGGCATAAACTTGTTGAGAAGGCCAAGGCCCATCCTGGGTTGTCGTGCCAATGAGAAGAAGAAGAAGAAATTGAAACTAGCTTAAAGGAGAAGGGGAAAAAAACATTTCTTATTGGTGTACAATGAGCGAAATAAAAGATATTATCCTGAATATCTTGTTCTAAATGATTAATTTTTCCCGAATTGAATGTCAATCTGTCTAGTTCAAATGGATTACTTCAAACATGCTATAATTAGTGATAACTAATACGCGAAATCAGACGAAGTTGAATTAAACGCACCTTTTTTCGACGGATTAAGATTTTACTCAAAATACGGTTAGCTAGCCACATTCTTAAAAATATGATTGATGTAGTTCATTTACGTCACACTAGAGCTGCACAATGGGCTATTGGCGACGGTGTGGGAAGCATCCCCGAGGATGATCCGAGACATGCCATCGCAATTTTGATCCTCTGCTGAGGGGATGGCTCCCCTGCTTTGGTAGTCCGACGACCATCGCGCGAAGTCGAGCACTTTATGGTAAAACAGTTTAACGAGGACCAATACCACACACTCTCGGACTCTACGCAGACTGATCAAAGTGGTCATCCACCAGCACACTGACAGCAGCCAGTGATGCTCAACTTCGGTGATCTGCTGGAAGAAGTGTCTTAAGTCAGTCCACTTCGGGACCTTAAAAATATAAACAAAATAGTTTAGTCAGGCGGCGAGACGAAAGTTTGAGCTCTATAATGTTAATTTCACTTTTGCGTATTTTAACCACATTTTTAATATAATCAACAACAAAAATTTGCACACTATTATAAACCTCGTTTAACCAAAAATAATTCCAGGAAAAGAAATAAATTTAGTATCAATTTTAGTAACAGTGGAAAAAATATTGAATTTCAAAGTTTAAAAAATTCCCCCCCCCCTCTTTAAACTACGTAATTTTTGATGACAAAACGCAAAAATTTAAACAACATCTACTGAACAATTTCCGAGTAGAAAAAAACTGTTCAATTAATCTAGTCTTATCTTCAATTAAATCTGCACGAAAACCTTCTCCTAAACTGGAATTAGCATAATGACCAAAAATTAGAGAACAGTTTTAAATTACCCAAATGTCAAGTTTCATACATATATTTTTAACCACTACTTTACTAGTTTTAACTCAAACTTGTTCTTTTGTTTATGCAAAAAAAAATTTTTTTTTTTTTTTTTTTGCATTCCGGAAACATTTTTAATTACACTAAATATTTCGGTAAATATAAGACGAAACAATTTTTTCTGATTTTAATTTTGAATTTATAAAAACGTTCCGATATACGCCCTAATGTCTATGAATGAAGAATAATTGTTCAGATAAACCTAGAGTTTCTGAATTTCTTATATCTAAATTATACTATTAATTACTACTATAAATTATACTAAATTATAAATTAAGTTTAAATAAAACACTA
Organism: Parasteatoda tepidariorum; assembly: GCF_043381705.1. NCBI lineage: Eukaryota > Metazoa > Arthropoda > Arachnida > Araneae > Theridiidae > Parasteatoda > Parasteatoda tepidariorum. The sequence continues at coordinate 76,404,953 of NC_092208.1, forward strand.
AGGGGGGTCTCAAATATTTAAAAAGAGGAAATGCAAAGAAATCGAAAATCAGAAAATTAACTGAATATAAGAACCAGTCTAACCTGTTTATCATGTGTGAGGGCAAAAACAAATTGAAGCAATGGGCTATTACCAGAAATACCTTAGAATTCCATACTCTTTTTCAAACCGGTTTTTCTGTTTTTAATCCCACCTTACTCGATAGTTAATCTTCCGATTTCCATGCAGTTTCTCAAATATTAATTCCAATCCCCTAATGTGTATTTAATTTTGCCCTTATTTTCGATATTCGTAGGCAATATTCGTGCCCCTGGACATATTTTTCATTCTCTCTTTGTGATGGCTCATCTAGAATCTGTGCATATAGCACATATTCCAAGTCTTCAATTCCACAAATACTTTTGAACTGTTCGAGTACTTAAGTCTGTGCAGATATGCGTGGTACTAGTATTACTTTATTTACGTCACACTAGAGTTGTACTATAGGCTATTGGCGACGATTGGGAAACATCCCTGGGAAAAATCTGAAGACATGCCATCAAAATTGATCCTCTATAAAGGGGATGGCTCCGCTGCTTTGGTAGCCCGACGACCTGCTCGTGAAGTCGAGCACTTTACGGTTGAACAATTTAAAGTCAGATGAGGTCAGCTACCGAGCAACCTTGGTCCCTGCGTAGGCTGATGAAAGTGGTCACCCACTCGTTCACTGACTGCTTCTAGTGATGCTTGACTTCAATGATCTATTGGGAACCATGTTTTAAGATCACTCGATAGCCAATAAAATGAGCTCTCAGACTGCTATAAGAGTCCAAGCTCAGTAAAGCACTATAACAGATAACAGTTGCTGTAAACAAATAGCACACAAATTTGTTTAATTGTAGAAATAAAGATTGATATTGTCCTGGATCATGATTTTGTTAGCACCAATGTCAATAAAAGACCTCAGTACTTTTAAATGATGTACTTACAGCAACTGTCGCGCCATTTCATAAAAATTTACATAGCCGAGATCCATGATTGCAGAGATACGACACAGTAAAAAGATCATTCCTCACAAATTGTACTTCTTCAATTAAGCTTTAGTGTGCCATTTGACTTAGAACATTGAGGTTCCTTAGTGATTTTGGAGTACGGACCATTGACCTTCTCTGTCGTAGTCTGAAATCATAGGTCACCCTTGTCTATCATTCTGATCTACTAAGACGTTCCAAAGCAACCCAGAAATTGAGAGCTGACATGGCCTGGTTTCTGAAGATAACAAATTGAAAGAACCTATTACAGAAAGGATGGTGGACCCAAAATAAATGAAGAACTGCGTCCTTTACCATTGAATAAGCATGCAAATTATTAATCGTATAACTAAAACCAGCTCATTCATCTTGAGAAGAAGGGCTATATTTCAAGCAACGTTTTGAATAAATCTGTATAACTAGAAATTGTGACACTGAAAAGTTTGTCGGCTGATAAAAGATTTTATGCCTTTCTTCTAAAAGCTGTGAGGTTTTTCTCTGACTTTTAGTACGTAGTCAGTTTGATCTTTAGTACATACTCAGTTTGATCTTTAGAATGTTTGATTAAGGTCACGGACCATAGTCTGATCAATCTCACAATTTTTAAATTAAATTGTGATTCAATAATTTTTCGGTGTGAAAATTTAGCTTGTACTTATTTTTTTCAATTCTAAGCTTCAAGAGTTATCCATAGAATATAACGGAAACTTTGCACTGATATTAAGGTCCGAGATTAAGATAGAAAAGTTCGCAAGTTTGGACCCCAAGTTGCTGAAGTATTTCATTTTCAAAGTTTAAAATTGAATAACATGTAAAATTTTCTATGATGAGATAAGTTTTGTCCTTATCTCATCATTGATTGCGTGATGAACTCCCCTTTTTTGATCGCGATATGAGCAGTTTGATCTCAAAGTTGAGCTCCTTATAGTAGAATAGTTCAAGGTGCCATTCTCACTGGCTGCTATTTTTTTCGCATGCTAGTGAGAACTATGTTGGTGGAAAATATCATAGAGTTGAAATACTGGGTAGAGAGAGTAGAATAACCCCCGACCCGTGGACAAGATAAAGTCACGTGACTGTAGCCCAAACTTGCCGTTCACTGAGACCGCTTCGATTCCCGTCCATTCGTTTAGCATTGCGATCGTCTGATGCAATTAACTGTCTGTCTTTTTAATTCAGAAATAAGAATGGTACAAAAGTCCTGAGCATTTTGCTGCACGGAGAAGTTTTCTAGGGACTGTCCGATAACTTTTTACAAGAAAGGGCGACATTTTTTTTCACTTTTTCTATTTTAAAATTGATTTTAAAATTTTTCCGATACTCAGTCATGCTCTGATAATCATGTTTTATTTGCTTTAATAATCAATTACGCTCGTTTTTGCTCACTTTTTTTGCATTTAACATAAGTTTTTATTGTTTCTTAAACTTTAAACTTATAATGTTTAAGTATATTTCAATATATATTCTATTTTTAGCTGAAATAGCTGCAAAGCTTTGTTGGCTTCCTTGGCGAGATACTTTAGCGCCAAGGAACAGTTGAGTAAACTTTCGGTTTTGTTTTAGTTCTCTTTAAATGTCGATATCATTTCTGTATATTCTGAAGATTTTGTATATCTTTACCTCTTGATTACTAAAACCCAATATTTATCTTGTTCTAAAATGTTTCCTTTAAATATATATATTTAAATAAAAAATATGGTACATAAGAAGTTGTGTTTTTTAAATTACATAGGAATGCTTAAAAACCAAATTATTTGTATATTCTTATATGTTTGATGAATAATTAAATTCTATGAAATATTTTTAGTATTTAAATATAAAATAGTGTATAGTAGTTTTAGTGTTAATTTTTAATAAAATTATATAATTCTGTTACTATACATAAAATGAATACAAATTATGTACTATTTAGAAAATAAATTAAGGTATATTTAATATAATCATTAAGTACTTGTTTATCTTCTTTTTATTTAAAAATAGTTGCTTTATTGGAAATACTTTATTTTACTAGTATATTAAAGCGTAGAATTAGTTTGATTTAGTGCAACAAATTTAGAAAACATAACATAGAAGTGGATAAGTTGTATAGGAGTAAATTAGTGCAGTAAATTAGCGCATGTTATGCATTGGTATGGAATAAACTGCTCAGACGGCCAAGGCTAACAGCTGGCTGTGGTGCAAAGATTTAGCATCGTGAACCTTTCTTGTAAAATTTCAACTGTTTTTACCTTTATCTAGATTGTATATATTTAATTTGCAGCTGGCTAAAAGATATAGTTTTAAATGCACTTACTATTTTTAAGAAAATTACATTTTTTATGGATGGGCATTGTAATTTTCTTAATGTCCATAAAATGATTATGGTTCTTTTATTTGTAAAGTAAAATATTTTTAACTGCTACTTTTTAAGATACTGGTTTTCTGTATAAAAATTATTAAATATACATTGACCTATAATAGTTGCATAAATTTACCTCATAAAAAGTTGCATAAATTGCAATTTCTATCACAAATAAAAGTAAGATATTTTAATTATAAGTTCGTCATTAGTTTCAATCTACATTTAGTACAAAGTAAAAATTCTAATTGCTTTCTCTTTTATTTAAGTATTTTTTGTTTAAATTTCGAAAGCTTTTCTACTAGTCTCTTTGTGTGTACAATTTAAACTTCCTAGTAATTTATGGAATTAGATTGTACATGAAATACAAAGTAAAATTTCTAATTAAACTCTTTTATTATTTTCTTTGATTAGTTTAATGCTTTTAATCTTATATTTTTCTCTATTCGGAGCTGAAAACTTTTATATTAGAATAAATATTTTATTTCATATTTAGACAAATTGTTGAGTATTAAGTTAAAATGCAACAGCAGTTTATTTTTGAAAATATCTATTTTAAGTGTCAGGAAAAAAAGAAGTCAAAATTCTAAATTAATAATGTAAATAATCTTTATTGTATAAATAATTTAATGTATTCAATATATAAATAAAATTCTAAACGTAATTAAATTTAATCAAAAATATGTTTTCTAACTAATCTGTTCTACTAAAAACGGGTTTTATTTTCCCCGAAGCTATTTTTCCCGAAATTTGATATTACCTCTCGAGCAGTCTCTTGGTGAGCATAAATAAAAATGATAAAAGTGTTGCAACATTAACGTTATTTCTAAGCATCGAACTTTTTTCAGACAATCTGTTTAATTTTACAATTTGTTTTATCTAACAGTGATAAAACTTTTAAAACGTAAAGATTAAATTAATTTTTTAAACGAACTTGTGTTTCATTAAAAAAGAAGGGCAACATTTTCAAATTCACATTTTAAGCCCTGGTAGATTTAAAAAAAATCCTGATTTTTGTATCGAAGTTATTATTTTTTTTAAAAAAAATAACAATAGTTATTACAATATATATTAGTAATTTTTTTTTTAAAATAGGTCTTTGCAATAAAAACATTTAAAAAAAAATTTCTGAATATAGTAATAAATATAAGTGATGCAGAATATCGTTTTTTATTTTTATATAATGAATAAATTTTAAGGAATAGTGTTAAGGGTACAGACGAGAACTACTGAATTTTTTTAAATAAAGGCAGTACTTTAATTAAAAATTATTTGTTAAGAGAAAAAAAACTCCTCATGTTTTAAAAACCCATTTAATAATATTAAAGAAATATGATTAACGAAAATATTTTTTTTCTCTCTTTCAAATGCTCCGATTATTTGCGCATCGGTAATATCGAAATAAAGCTGTTTAAAAACTTAGTGCGCCAACATTTGTGATACTGCGCCAAGTATTGCACTCTTTCCATCACGTGATTGTAACTCTTTGCTTGCTATCTGTGGCGTGTCTTTTCGGAAGGAATAAAGCGGACTTGGTTCCTCTACCTACTATATCAACTCTATGGAAAATATTCACTCAGGAAAAAACTCACCAATAAGGTTCTCGTTCGCTTGTGGGAAAAATTACATCCAGTGAAAATTTTCCCTAGACTAGAACAGACACCTCATACCCTCTGTCCCTTCAGAGGCTGATCAAAGTGACCACCCACCTGCTCACTGACCGCAGTCTGTGATACTTGTGAGCTGCGTTCTCTGGGCCATTTTCATTGGATGAGATTTTTATACTTTTAATCGAGAACCTGATTGACGAGTTTTTCGAGTGTTAATACTTTCTACCAGTCTAGTTCTCATTCACGTGCAATGTTTTTCTTTTTCTTTCATTTGAAAAAAAATTGCAGACAATGAAAATGGTGTCCATTACGATCAGTCCATCTACCGTGGAGTAAGAATTTTTAATAAACTTCAAAAATTACTCACCCGACTCACGCTGACCACAGTACTGATGTAAAAATATCCTTAGTGGTAGATGGATCATGGGTTAGAGTCCCCCTTTCGTCTAACTTACCGTTAGAAGTCTTCGTAGTTTTCCTCTCCATGTAACTTAAATGCTGGTTAGTTCCATAAACTCCTTCACGAAGGCAAATTTCTTCCAATACTTGATCCAGGAGCTCCCTTGACTTCTAGATTGGGTTTAAAATTACAAGGCTATAGAGTTGAACATTAGTAGTTGTAAAACCTAAAGTGAATCGGCTGTTCAACGACGGTTATAAAATAAAATCAACTTTAAAACACAATTCAGTATCTTTTTTGCTGCTGTTAAGTATCTTAGTCTTTACTAAAGAATTTATTATGAATGATTCATACGTTAATTTAAGTGTAATTTAACATAAAAATAAATAAGCCGTACGTATACAACAGCCTGACTTCCTGCCATCCAAGTGTTCCTTTGTAAGCATCAAATTGTACATAAAAATTTATGAAAAAGATTTAAAGAGTAGAATTACAGAAAAATATTCACCAATATTAATTAGTAATCCAATAAACAAGTCATTAGCGTTTATAGATTGACACGAGAAGCAAGGAGTTCAGAGACATCCCAGACTAAGCAGTGTCACTATTCCCGTTTCACCAAATGCATCTGGGATCTAAGAAGCAAAAAGCGACAGTAAGGCTAGGATGTTCTTGATTTTCTACAATAAAAGAAAGAAGAAAAAATTCTGAGCCGAAAATTTCTTTTTGACTCGCATCCATTTTGAGCTTATGCATTTGAAAAGACAGTAGGAATGCTTCCTTAAAACGAAAATAGTATTTTGCCGAAAAGTCAACACTATACCAGAAATAGGTCACTGGAAACGGTTAAATGCGAATTCCTGAAAACAAAAACATTTGGCATAGTCTGTGATCACAGAGCTGTCTGTGATATATATTTTTTATTCAACTTTGTAAATTACATTCATTGGTAAGAATATATGTATTCATCTTTATTGTAAAAACAATTACTATTATTCATCTTTGAACATATCTGTCGAATTGCTCACGCTTTATTCTATAATAATTATTTCTCATAGCAAACTTGTACTTTCCTAAAATAATTGTTACTTACCTTAAACTAAATTATTCTTTCAGTTTACTTTCTATTTATTGCCTGTCATATTTTTTTCAGAAGATTTGTTTTTATCTCAGTTTTCCAGTTTAAGGCATTTGTAAAATGGGAAGAAGTAGATCTCGGTCACCTCCTGGCAGAAGAGGTAAACAGCAAACTTTATTTTTCTACCTGAAACAAATAAATTTATGTTATGTTGTGCGAAAAAAAACTTATTATAGGACAATTATCAGTTCTGTTCTCATCAAGAGAACATTTATCTAAAAGCATTTTCTATTGGGAAAATGACTAAGCTTTCAAAGTTTTATGTCTTGGTTACCTTATGTTTTTCTAGTGTAATGATCGTTTCCTTCTATTCTTTTGACTGTTTATTAGTTTTTTATTTCATTAACTCTGTAAACAGGACTTTTTTAAAGTAGATCTAAATATGCTTATTGTGTTTTTTTCTAAAGATATTATACATAAAATATTTGTTTTGAATTTGTAGCTGATTAAAAAGTTTAATAAGACTTCTTATACAACTTTTTTATATAAATGAGACTTTTTATTCTCACTTGTGAAAACTGATTTTTATTTCATACATTAATATCAACATACAACCTACTTATAAATTCATAATTTCTAAACACTCCTACAGCATTGGGATTTCAAGTGTCCTAAACTGGTGTTGAGCAGGAAATCTGGGATTAACTGTTCCAAAATTTTAAAAGTGACAAAATCATCTAAATTTATAAATAAATTTATTCAAAAATAATTGGAATCTAATCTTTATCATATTTTTAAAATTGTATTATAAAAATATGTAATTTTTTAAACGTTTAGAATTTATATAAAACTGCACTACAAAACCTAGCTTTGGTCAGTTTAAGACATAAAGTTTAACTTTATATTAAAGTAGAACTTTAGAAAACTTGAATAACCTAAAATTTAATAAATATTTAAATAAATGAAAATAAAATAAGTTTTAAATTTCAGCATTTAATTGATATTATAAATTATCTTTAAAGAAAGTTTAGTTACATTAGAGTATCACAATAAATTTATTTATTATACCAAGTTACAATGTTCATTATATTATTGCATCAACTTAGTTGTACTTTTTAAAATAATTGTTTAAGCACACTATTCACATGTTTCAGTGTTTTAACACACAAATTTGTTTTTCAACATTCTGTTGTAGTAATCATCGTCAAAACAATCGTAATAATTGTTCCACACGTTGTGTGTGCATTGGTCATTGTTTGGGAGTAAGACTGATCTTGTTTTTTACTAGCTCGGATGTATGGGAAATTTGAGCTATTAGGACAATTGTAATTTTATTTAAACTGGTTTATTATGAATACACATTAGCAAATCTTGTATGCCACAGCAACTGACGATCAAAATTTATTTTTGTCTTGCAGACAAAAACGTTGATATAGATTTTCAAATCCTCCTTTTTTTTTTTTTAATGTGATGTTATATCATAAAAAAATGTTTAAAAGGAAAAAATTACATATCTATAGGATCTTTTTTTTTAAAGAAGCATTATGTTTATTTTTAGTTAGTCCGTGGGATTCAGGTCGATGATAGCTCAAAGAGAAAGATTTGCTCATTCTTCCATTTTCTTCGCCTGGCTTTTTTTTTTTTGTTAACTTTATGTGAAACATTGAAGCTTTGTTTTCATACTAACGTTTTTTTGTTTACCTGGTGTTTATTTCTTTTTTTAAAATTTATTTCAATGTTGATTTTTTTTCTAAGATAAAGTTAACTGATTGAAATAAAAAATATTTTGATATTTTAAATCTTGTAGAATTTTTTCTTTTTCCAATTAATAAATTTCGAACTAATGTTTCATATCAAGTGCTTTTTTTAGTAGACCAGTTATTTCATCACGTTTTTCAGCATTTTTGTCTTTTAAAACATTTGCTGGAACATTGTGTTGAATGCAAATATTTTGCCACCTATTCTGCAGATAAATTTGATGCTCTTACAGATTATTACAAATGTTTCTACTGCTATAATTGCTACTATCTCAAATTAACTTAAACTTCTATAAATTCCAACTATGGGCAAAAGAATTTTGGATAATTTTAAAAAGAAATAGTGATATTTCAGGGGTCTGTCCAGGGTGAATTTACTACCGTTTAGCGGTACCTTCACAAATTCAACTTTAGGAAAACGGTAGTTTCACAAAATACTTTTTCTTAAAATTTTATATTTTTGTATCCCTTAAGAAACGATCAATCCATATTTTTGTGTTGATTTTTTAATATAATTTTTAATTTTTCACAAATTATGTCTAAATTTTCACAAAATAGGTACCTTTCAGAAAAACCTAGACAGGCCCCTGTATTTACACTGATTTCACCATCATGCCTTAAAACGTGTCAACCATACTTTCCTATAGTTTTGCAAAACTCTGTTTATGCAAGTTGGCTTTAAGACAATCATTACATATGGCTGTAGACATGTATCATATTATATCAATCCTTCTTTTTTTTAAGAAACACATACTTTGTGAAATAATACCAAAACGATACATTCATGTTTTAATTATAGGAGGACTTAATTCTCATTAAATTTTTTATGAGTTTCAAAAATCTATTTTAAAAGAAAATAAGTATTTTTTTGTGAATATCTGATATTTTTTTAACATGAAAATGTTACCTAGATTGGGTCAATGTGAATAAAAATTATAATACATTTCCATACATCTCAACAAAAGAGGAGAGGCTGTAATCAGAACCGGTATTCTCCCCAGATGACATAATTGGGTACTTACACTTTAAGAAGAAGATCACTGATCACACACATGTGACCCATGACACCAGCGCCAGCTGATCGTTTATAAGCAAAATGGCATGTTAAAGTTGAGCTAAAATTCTCCACTTAAGTTAGAATGTTAAGTAACAAAGTTAATTTAATACTGCTCCATATCGCACATTGAATTTGTTTAAATACAATTCTTTCTCATCTACATCTTTTACTTAACTTATATTTATTATTTATGTATTTTATTGTAGCCCTGATATATTTTTCTTTTGTGTAACTGGCAACTTCAATGCATAATAAATTTATTTGATCTACATGGCTTCATGCCTGTCTTTGTGTTAAGTTAGAAATATGTAGTGAAAGAAATTAAATCTTTGTGTAAGATTATAGAATGTGTCCTTATAGAATACCTTCGCTTACTCGAAATGTAATTGAAAGAATAGTTACTAATGTAAACAAATGCCTCATATCAACAACCAATCAGAATTCGGATACTCTCACTACATCTCTAATAGGCAGGTATCATATTGAGTGTTGCAATAGCAAATTGCACTTTATATTTGAAACAAATAGTTTCTGAAAAATTTTCTTTTGCAAGGATATCATAAAATTTATTCATTATTATGCATCATAAAATGTATTCATTATTATGCATCATAAAATGTATTCATTATTATGCATCATAAAATTTATTCATTATTATGCATAATTATCTAATTTGTTATCTAACTTCTTAATCCTTTTGCAGAGAGACATAGAAGCAGATCACGAGAAAGGGAACGTGATCATGATAGGAGAGTTAGAGGTAAGCGTAAAATTTGAATATTTAAAATTATATAAAATTTATGTAAAATGTTAAACTTTATTAATACTAAAAAATATAAAAATTTCATTTGGCCATAAAATAATCAAAACATTTGAAATTAAGCTAACAATTGTAACTTAAATTACAAATCTAGGAAAAATAAATATTTCTGCATATTACTAAATATTTTAAAATGTTTTATTAACTACGAATACATACCTTACTTTTATTAATTTTTATCTAATATGCTTATTGTGTTTTNTTTTTATTTCCTTATATGACGGGTAAAAGTTACCACAATATACATAATCATTAGTAGAGGTATAACATCTATGCTACTTACTCATTAGGTATTTTGTTTATTTATTTTATATATATATATATATAATACGTAAATATGTTTTAATTGTTTATTGCATTTTTCTCTTATGATTTGTTAGGTCGTTATCGATCAAGATCACCTTCCCCACGACGCCGAAGAAGCAGGTATAATTTTTTATAATATCTATAATTTCTTGCTCAAAGCATAGATTCATTCTGAAGTATGATGTTGCTTAGTATAGTTAAAATTGTTTACATTATTACCATTTCAGTATATTGACAAACAATAAAACTCAAAAGGTTATGTTTTTATTGAAAGAGCATAAATAAAATATTACCTTTTTATGCATCGATATGATGAAAACAGCTCTTTTGAATGCACAAAATTTTGATTTCTTATTGGTTTATTGAAAATTCTCTCCAAGGAAATATGGTTGCAGTTACGAAGAAAATACTGTAATAAATTTGTTAATCACTATTATTGGTAATATTAGGGTCCAAAATATAACACTGCACTTAATAATTATCAACTACATACTCACAATTAAAAAATAACTCACTTATTAATGCAGCAATTAAAAATGCAGAAAATAATTACAGACTAGTTAATTTGAAATTTTTAAGTGTGTTAAGTGTATGTTTAATGATTCCCTTGATTACAAACTTGAAAAATTTATTTTTCTGTATTGTTAAGAGAAGAAAATGTCTTTTACTTCTTATTACCTACCCATTACAAGTAACTATACTATAGTCACTACTTATTTTAATAGTTTGTAGTGTAATGTACTATTTTAAAAAAGTAGTGTAATACAATTAGCAATTCAATATGAAAAAAAGTTTTAACATTAGTTTAGTACAGAAACAACTAATTTTTCAAATCTGATTGGTGCATATCTCATACAGTTGTATAAGCAGGCACAATAAGAATGTGTTGGTAGCCTACCATCTTAGATTTTCCCTAGCCGTTATGAATTATACATAGTTTATCAATTCATTCATAACATATCCACATTCTCAAATACAAACGTGCCAATTATTGTGATTATTTTCCTTTATCATGATCAAAATACATGCATGTCATTTCAATGAAGAGTATATTTCCTCATGATGTTCTTGAATTCTTAAAGGAAATTAAAGAGTTTTAAACTTTTGACAAAGTCACAAATATTTAATATTTTTTCAGCATTTCTTGTTAAAAAAGATATTAAAAATTGAATAGTGGAAAAAAAATCCTAAAAAATGGTTTAGAATAATAAATTTGCTGTCTTATGAAAGTCAATGTATATGTTTCTTATAAATTTCCATTGATTAAATAAGCAACTTTATTATTCCAAATTATTATTTGTTATTATTCATCATTTTGTCATTCAATAGTACTGTTGCCACCCAATTTCGCAAATAATCGGGACTCTACTTTATATCATTTTTATTGTTTAAGAGAAATCTTTTTGATTTATAGTAGGTCACCACCCATTAGAAGGAGGTCAAGGTCTCGCTCATGGTCACCACCCAGAAATAGAAGGAGCAGATCTAGCTCAAGGTCTGATTTTAAGATAACTTTTAATTGTTTCTTTTTTTTATTTTCTTACAAAATGAAACTATGTTTTCATTTTGATAAATGCATAATACTTCAGTATTCTGTGATAAGAGAAAATATTTTGAAACTAATTCAAATTTATGTTTTCTTTTAAATTTCATGTATTTGAAATACTATTATAAATTTTATGCTCTTTTTATTGGCTAATTATATGTTAACTTTTATTTAACAATTTTTATGTAACACATCAATGCCCAAGTTACACATTTATATTTAAAATTTGTGTACATGTCTGGAAATCAACCTAAATCTTTTTCTTAAAAACAAAATGATTTAAAGTAAGAAATCTTGATTTATTTTTGAATTGCAGTATCAAATGTTGAGAAACTATCATATTCTAAATTTATGTGGTATTTGAAAAGATAAATAAATAAAAACATTGTATTTGCTAAAATAATTACCAAATAAAAATTTTAACAACTTTCTAGAGAATTGCAAAAAATCTACTTTTTAATCAGACTTGAAAATAGAAAAAACTTATTTTAACAACCAAACATTTTATATGGGATGCAATAGATAACTTGTGTAAAAAAAAATAAATAATTTATGATACTTTGTTATATGAATTTAAATGTCCTTAAAAGAAAACCGTTTTAGCTAATGAATTAAAATGTTTATATTGTAAGCTATAAACTTAATTTCTTGTTAATTAGTATTTACATCATGAGGCATGTCTTGAATCTTATTGACAAGATTAGAAAACCAGATGTATGATAGATAAATAGTAAATACTTGTTTCATTTCACACAAATCTTAACAAAATATATAGGATCATCAGTAACAAAATCAGAGATTTAATTTTTATGCTGTATTGATGCAAAAACATTTTTTTAAGTTTCTTTTTTTCTTTCTTTTGAGTTACAAGTATAGCAAAAATTTTATTCCTAATTAATACATAGGTATTTTTAGTTTTCTTTTTAATAAAAATAGTTCTATATTTTGTAGGATTATTGAATTAAATTTCAAAGGGTAATGTACGTTTTTATAATTATGTATCAGTCAATTATTTTTCTGATTCATTTAAGTAGTTTTCCTCTTTTTTAAACTAATTTTGAAAAAAAAAATTAAATCTAAGTTGTATAACAAGCAATTTAAAAATATAATTAAATTTTCCCTGAAAATAAGTTTTAAGCTAACTGAAATCATGTTTCATAATCCTCAATTAAAACAAATCAACAATTTTTGTTTTCAAACAAATGCTGAAGATAATTGTGACTGTTGTTTCTGAGTGTTATGCAAGTAATGACTACTATTCCATTTGGTATGTGGCCTATGTGAGAGCTACGTGATACAGTAGGGAACCGATGATCCGGAATGATCGGGACCATCGCTATTCCGGATAACTGATTTTTTCGGTTTTCTGAATCGCTACAAAAAGCCGTTTTTTTATTTATTGTTAAACCCAACTGAAAAAAATATTTGGAAATAATCTTAAAAA
>NC_092208.1:76418818-76431493 GCF_043381705.1 Parasteatoda tepidariorum
CAAAGTTGTAGTATTTTTTAATTTCACAGTCTGGCAACCCTGTTTTGGTGCCGAGTTGTACCGGCCCTTTTTTTGGGAATGTAGATGGCGGATGAGTCACTTTTCTGTAAAAACATGCGATATAATAGTGTTTTGATTAATATCCAGTGTTTTGTATCTTTCCTTTTTATGATAAACTTTGACGTGAACTGTCATGGCTGCTACTAGTTCAGACTGGGAGAATTTTCCATCCTACTTTGAATTAATTAAAGGCATACGAGAGTTTATATATAATACATATCGTGAAACCTTTATAGACCAAAGAGAACCTCAACCAATAGAACTCACATGGCGTTATTATAATTTTACAACTTGTGACATTTTATTTGTCTTATTTTTAGCAGTAGTATGGACAGTTTTGCGGCATATAGCTACAAAAAATGTTTTCAAGGTAAAGATTGCCAGTTTAAATTAAAAGGCCATTTTTTATTTACTCTTTCGATTATCTCATTTAATTTATTTTGTTTTGACTGTTTCAGATTTATGACTTCGTTGAAATCGTAATTTTTTCAATTGCGTTCTTGTCAATATTTTATTGTTATAAAATTGATTAATCACTTTTTGACATTTATTAGGATTGCAAAACTAATTTGCGATGGGAGCTGCTGTATGAAATAATTTGGCTTTCAGAGACTGTAATAAAACTTTTTTATGGTTAATTTATCTAGTTGCTCCATAGAAAACTGCAGTAAGATAATGTGTTGTGCTTATAAAATAGGATCCCTCATAAATATCTGATGACACTCATAATATATCTGAAGAGAAATTATACTTTGATTCCCTGCTATGTATAAATAATTTTAATGTTCATTCGTTATGAACCTATACTTTTAATTTATAAACCTATTTCTATTTATCCTCAATTTTAATTTTTTAGATAATTCCTTGAACTACATTTGCTTTAAACATGTGTTTTTGGTTGAAAGAAATCGTTATAAACCTATACTTTTAATTTATAAACCTATTTCTATTTATCCTCAATTTAAATTTTTTAGATAATTCCTTGAACTACATTTGCTTTAAACATATGTTTTTGGTTGAAAGAAATTTATTGCTGTATCGTGATTTGCCATGCCAAACTACAATTGCCAAGTCGCCAAATTGATTTTTGACAGGAAGTTTTTTTTAAAAAAAACTGTCTTTTCTGAGTTTTTTTTTTTTTTTACTTTCTTGCAAGCTGTTACCCCTAAGTTATCAAGATATTGTGATAATTCTGCCACTGATCGTGATATAGAAATCTTCTTAAATGAAATACAAAACATTAAATTCAATATGTCAAAAAAAAAAAAAAATGCAAACTTTCATATAGGATAATCCTGAATTGCAGAATTTTAGTAATTTTGATTTTTTTAAAAATTGTTATACACCTAGCTAAGTACATTAAGTACCTAATATCACAGCACCTATAATTAACTAAATAGTAGTAGGGGAGAGGGGGGTACATTTCATCATGGGACACCTTTCAACAACTAGAATTTCTGCCTTCTAATATTGCTTAATGATTTGCCAATATGCCAGACAATAAGCTTTAACTATGCATAACTGTTGACATTTAGTTTTAAGCACTTTCTTTTTACCACTGTTGTGTTACTCTGTGGAGCATGTTTTAACATTCCGAAAGTAAAAAGACAGTTTTGATTATAAAATTGTTTATCTACCAGTAATTTTTTAATAAGGTAAATGATATTTATTCATCTGCTAGTTTATTTAATTCTGCTTCTAACTGTATTATTTATTAGTAAAAAGTCTTTTTCTAAAGTGGTTGATAATACTTTAACCAAAATGTCTGTACCAGGGGCAGATTTCAACAGAGCTTAGGGGGCACAATAGTGTTGAAAGGTGCCCCAGGTTTATTATTTTTTTGTTAAGTAATCTTGCAGAAGTCATTAATCTGCAAAAAGCCCATTAATTATGGTTGCTGCATTTAAAATACTCAACTTTTTCTGCAAGGCATTATTCTAAATTTTTTGAAAAACATGTGAATGTGTTCAAGGAAGCATGTTTGTAAAAAAAATTTCAATTATATGAAATTTTTTTTAAAAGCTTAAAATCAAGATTCAGTTTCTTGCATTGTTGTTGAAAATAGAATTTATTTACAAAGAATTCATTAAAAGCGTCAATAAAATAATTATTTTATAATTTTATAAAAATATTCAAGAAAATTTTATTTAGAATGAAAATAATTAAATTCTAAGAAAATTGAAAAGCTTACCGTGTAACATTATATTTAATAAAATTCTCAATCCTGTTATCTTACCTTCTTACAGTTTATAAAAATGTTGGGAACATATAAAAAAAAGAACACTGAACTAGAAGTTAGTGAAGAAAACATTGCAAAAGCAATGGAAGCTGTCAGAAATGGTGCATGTTTAAGAGGACGCCATACCCAGATAAAAAACCCGAATTGGCAAAATCATTTGTAAGTCTCACACTTTGGGGACGTCGCTTTGAGGGAGGAGTGAATTGGCACAGTGATATTTGATAGAGGGTCAGTTAAACTATCCCATCCCTCCCTAAGCAAAGCTGAACATTGTAAGCATTAGTTTCGAAAAGTGATTCTGGGTTCCCTGTCTTTTGTTTTTAAACCTATTCGTAGTTTCATTGTGAAATATCCAGAATAAACATTCTAACTATTTATTTGCATTAACTAAAAATGTAAGTAATTAATAGGTGTTTGCAAGATAATGGGGATTAATTTATATCTTACAATTAATTCGTTTCAAATTAGAACACCAAGAAGAATATAAATTTTTATTTATGTGTGTAGAATTAATATAATTAATAATCGGCGCTGGAACTGCTAAGTATATTGAGCTGTAAATATATGAAAAAATATAATTATAAAAATTCTGAGAAAAATATAATTTCTAAAAACGTAGGCAATTTATCAAGTCATAATACAGAATTAATAAAATGATTAAAACTTATACTAATATAATTAAAAGTCATAAATATAAAAAATAATAATTAATTATAAAAAATGATAAAAGAAAAATCAAACTCGTTTTAGGTTGCATCAAAGAAAATTTTTGTTTTCGCGTATCGTTTTCAATCTTACATTCGCCGTCCGAGAAGTTCTAATTTTCTTTAACCCGGCAGAAGGCGCGCTCACAATATTACGCGAGCAAGCGTGGTGGGTCCAATGGGCCCTTTCTTACTTTTTAACTGTTTTAGGACAATGAATTGATAGCATTTGTTCTTAAATAATAAAATTAAATAGATAAACATGGAGACAATATGTTTCTAAGGTTTGTATGAGAAATTTATATTTTAATAAAAAAAAAAAACTTACATTTTAAGCACATACATCACACATTGTAATTGAATGTTCATTGCATACATTCTTCTGGCATTTGCCACAACGTGTTATGGTTTTCCTGTCTTTTGAGGAGGAACAAATGTAGCACCTTTTTTTGGTATTGTACTTTTGTTTCTTTTGTGACGGCTCTACGTCTTCCGCAGAAAAATGTTGCAGTTTTTCTTTCAGCTTTTTGGGTATGGATGGTTGAACCCTCCGTTCTTGAATATGCTCTTTTATAAGAGCCATGGCAATTTCTTTCAAGAAGGCTCTTCTATTTTTATATGCAGTGGGCGGATTTTTCGTTGACAGCAATAAGACTCTTGCATTTATTGTTGCTGTGTTCAAAATTGAAAAAAATACAACCGTAGACCATCTCTTGCTTATTCTTGCAGTAGAATATGATGCGGACATTTCATCGACGACATGTACTGCGCCTTTTGTGATATTATGAAAAGTAATAATTTCTGACTTTTTTGCGTCACCATTGGAAATATCTATTGTTCCATCATTGTGCATTGTTGATAACAGGTTAACACACTTATTCTTCTTAGGAACATATGACACTAATGCAGTGTTTTCATCGTAGAGAAAAAATGGGTGAGAATTTCTCACCCTTTCTCAAAAACAGGGTGAGATTTTAAAAAGTTAAGTGAAATTTCTAAAAATTAAAAAACAAAAACATAAAGAGACATGAAAAAAATCATTTCTTTAATTATAATACATTTTTAATATCTTCTAATTTTTAAAGCATTGAATATTTTTGCTGCATCATCATATGGAAAATGTTCTATATCTACTTTTTCATCAGCTATTCTCATTAGGTAACTCAAATGCGTACTTGTTTCGTTTTGATCGCTTCTACCCACATTTGTTTCATTTTCATTAGTCCGTTTCGGAGTAGAAGATATTGCCTTTACAAGGTATTTGTCCATCTTGCATTAATGCGCAAAAAATTTGAACGTCTTACATGAAGAAACCTTACCTACAGTAAACACGTGGTTGCAGAGAAATGCGTTCTGAAAGAGGTTCGGAGGAATGGTGTTCTGTAGTTCTTAAAGATTCTGAACAATACTGGTAGCAGGGAGGCTAGATAATGGGGCAGATGTTGAAAATAATGAAAGATCCAGGAAGAAAAGTAAAACGGATTTTATTCTAATTGGCGCAATGAGAATTTTTTTTCAAAATGCGAGAAATTCGCGAATTTTGAAATTGGTTTATAGAATGCGCGAATTTCTCGCGGTAATCATTTTTTAAGGCGAGAAAAGAAAAAAATATGCGAGATTCTCGCGTTCTCGCGCTGTAGTGAAAACACTGCACTAATGTCATATTTTTCTGGAATCCAAATAATGAGGAATGTACTACTTTTTGTTTTCCAGTAACAAATTCGATCGGTAACTCCTGTTTATTTTTTTTTTACAGTTCCACCCATGGTGATTTTTTTCTTCAATAAATCCTGTGCCAAACTAAAACTTGTATACCAGTTATCTGTTGTTACATTTCGCCCAGAATTATTGAGTTTTTGTGTCAATCTCTTAACGATATCGTTGGGAGAATTACTGACTTCATCTGGACCTTTTGGCTGAGTCCCGGCAGATATTTCCAAGTTCCAAGTATAGAATGTTCTGGAATCTACCAGGGCGTATATTTTAATCCCGTATTTTGCCGGTTTGTTTGGGATGTATTGCCTAAAAGAACATCTTCCTCTAAATGGTTCAAGTTTTTCGTCTATCGTTACATATTCTCCGACATAATAGAATTTTTGACAGTTTGCAATAAATGTTTTAAAGCAATCTCTCATAGGTGCAAGTTTATCAAGTTTTCTTCTTTCCTGTCTATCTCTTACATCATCAAACCTCAAGCATCTTAATAGAAATAGAAATCGTTTGTACGACATAGTGCTGTGAAATATATCAAGTCCAATTCCATCTGTTGCCCAAAGATTAAGGACATTTACATGGGAAGATTTATGCACTCCACAAAAATACAATAGTCCAATAAGTGCTCTAATTTCATTCAGAGTCATTTTTCTTGCATCCCGCTCTTTGAAAATTGTCAGCAATCGTATCCATGTAAATATTCGTAAAATCCACTACTTTGTTTAGCATCTCTTCATTTATCAAAAGTTTCCACGATTCAATAGGAGACAATAGATTTTTGGTTTCTCCGACATTTCCTGGCAATCTAGTTATTATGTTGACAGCCGGGGTTCGCACATTTTGTTGATATGGCATTTTTTTTCCACTTCGTAATTTTGTCTTTTCCTACGAAATATTCGTTCTCTCCGGTGCCTGTACTATCATCGGACTCTAATTCTTCCTCCAAAGACGATTGATGCTCACTAAAATTATCATTTTGCTCGTTTTCACTTATAATTTCTTCATCTTCATTTATTGATTCTTCATCAGTTGAAACTTCCGCCAATAATGTTTGCAATCGCTTCATTTCCTCATCGTAACACAAATAGCGAGATATTATTTTTTATAATACTCACTCCACATAAACGATCTCACTGAAATATCTTCCTAAAACTAGTCACACGAACAGGCGCGCCGGGTCTGTCAGACCCTATTATCGAAAAATAACAACAATAGTGAATAGTGGAATGAAGAAATTTCATTCGGCGGAAAGAAGTTGACCTTGAAGGCAGCTACTGCGGACTTGGTCCATTTTGAAGAAAAGGGGGTATTTCTACGGTTTGAGTTTGGGGCGACGGGGTCTCTTGGACCCGGCGCGCGTGCTGGCTGGTTAAATAAGGATAATAATTTCTCGATAAATTTTATAATTTATTTGGATTGCTTTGTAATTTTGCTGAAGTTTATGCTTTGTATTTGTCTGAGAATTTTTCTCCTTTCATTTTTAATAGTTTAAGACACATAACAGTTGGGCTGAAAAGTTCGTAGGCTGACACAAAGATGGGGCTACTATTATTAAAAACATATGATTTTTAGTTAGTTCTAACCTTCGAAAGACGCATGTATAAATTTGACAGCTGTCGGACTGACAGTTTGTGAGATATAGTATTTTTAGTGAAGCAACTTTTGTTACTTAATTAAGCAATACCGTAATATTAATAATTTTAGAAAATTAATAATTTTAGAATTTAACTTTTATTTAAGAAAAAAAAACAGAAAAGAGAGAGAGAGAAGGAAATATGAATTGCCTGTTCACATAATTTTAGCCACGGATTTGCACACATTAAAAATTATATAAATTAACTAAGAAGTTTTTTAACAAATCTATTAACAATAACATACAGTTTTTAAAAACATTAGAATTTCAAGTAGTTAGTTTATTTATATTAAAATAAAAATAATTTCTTTTATCGTATAGACCAGGGATTTCCAACTTACATGAGGTCTGGCATTGGCGTCGTCAGATAAAATTTATTGGGGGGGGGGAGACCATACTTAAGACTGTTATTTTCAAGTTTCTTGAGAAAAATATTTCCATTACCCTTGCCCTTATTATGTATATATATTTATATATATATATCTTAATGTGTGACAACAACATGATATCAAACAAAAGAAAATTATATTTTTATATTTCACAATCAAATCAATATCTTTTACTAACATTCAATATATAATTATGAAAATTGAAACATCTTGATTCTATGATGTAGAGTGTTCATTAGTCTACGTCCTCATATATAATTTTAGAATCATCTTCACGAATTAAGTTTAAAAAAATATACAAATTAGAAATCACAAACTACCATTTAAGAGCGATAAGAAAGTAGTAAGAATCACTATTAAGATAAACGGAACTAAAACTTTAAAACCAGTTTGATTGCCGAATTTAGTTTGAAGTGTCTCAAATATGTGTCTTTCAATTCCACTATGTTTTTTTCGGCAACTAAGCATGCATTTTTAATCTCACCTTCTCAATTGATGATTGATCATGTTTTGGTTTTCTTTTTCTCCCCTTAAGTGTTAATTTGTGATCCTTTTTTTTAATACTTAATTTATGACAAGAATTCCAGAAATTTATCCAAAGAGTACTAGTCTTTACGAAACATCCTGAAAACAATTCTATGAAAAAATACTATTAAGTGCGCAGAAAATTACTTATCAATTGTAGTATGTCTAATGGAATGCAGCATAAAGTGCCGCCTGAGTGGAAATTTTCAGACTAGTGAAAGCATTGAAGAAAATCGAAAAATACAATTTAAATCCCTTTTATTTAATTCTTGAAGCTTATTATTAAGAAATAATGTTGCATACAGTGGAATACGCAGAATTTTTTCAAGGGGGGTGTTCATAATTTTCTGAAGCTACTAAAAGAAATTCGAGTATGTAATAAAGCACTATTATTTCCCTAATTTAGACAGCTAGACAGTTTTGACTTTTTATTTAGACAACTTTGTTTAGTTAAATTTTGATTTGATTTTTTAAGTTTAAGAACATAATGTAATATCTTCTCGCATGTAATATCTTCTGAAAAAAGTCCAATGTCATAGGGATGGGAAGTAACACTTTGAGGGCCACTTTCACATCCATCAGATTTTGTTATGCTAGAAACGTATTCTTCAACGGAAGTATCAGATTTCTGTGCAACAGAAAAACTTACATTGTACTCCATTCCCCCTTTTATATAATTTTTCACCACATCTCCAAAATTCTCGAATTGTCTCTAAGACGACAGAACGTCTAAGATTCCAGAATCATCGCGTAAGGACCTTGCGAATGACAGTCAGTCTCGAAAACTATCGCGACTGGCAGAGCAGAAAGGAGTTGCATATAACATTTGTAATCACCTAATTTTCAGAAAAAATTTTTGTGCTCAAAATTAGTATTTTAGCCTGAGTAAAAACTTTATATTTAAGCAACTATGGCCACTAGTAATATTTAGGCTACTACGAAGATCGTAAAAACAACACTTCTATTTGCAAATTTGCCAGCCATATTTGCTATGTATTTTTTTTTATTTTTTTGAAGTTTTGGTGCTCTTTGTGAAAATTGCCAAAGATAAAGAGATTAACTGATCATGAAAAGAACAGATAGAAGCTTTTTCTTCAATAAATATTAGTGCTATTGCGATGATAAAGAGAGTTCAAGAGCAAAAAGTTAAAGGGAGTTCGAGCCTTGTTCAAGCCAGAGTCTTGAGAGCTAGGCTTGTTAGTCTAAAGTAGCTAAATATTTTCTAATTAAAAATACTATTTATTTCAATTAGCATACTAAAAAAAAGCAAAAAAAAAACAGATCAGTTAGTCAAATTTTTGCTATATAGGCAGAAACCGCAAAATAGTGCATGATAACAAAATTTTGACAAATGAATATTTTATTTTTTGATAATTACTATTTTTACTTTCCATTTTTTGATTAAATGATTATTTCTTCTTTTTCTAATAAATTTTTTATAAAATAGCATTATTTAAAAACAAAATTTCATCAATTTTATTTTTTAACTTTTGAACCTTTCATATTTTTGTATTCTATGTTTGATTACTATATAATGTATGAAATACTGCAGTCCCGCAGTGGACTGATCATTAAGACACGGTTCCCAGCAGATCACTGAAGTCAAGCATCACTGGCTGCGGTCAGTGTGCGGGTGGGTGACCACTTGGATCAGTCTGCGTACGGACCGAGGGTGTGCGGTATTGGTTCTCGTTAAACTGTGCTACCGTAAAGTGCTCGACTTCGCGCGCAAGTCGTCGGGCTACCGAAGCAGGGGTGCCCTCCCCTCCGCAGAGGATCAAAATTGTGATGGCATGTCTTCAGATCATCCTCCGGGATGTTTCCCAGACCGTCACCAATAGCCCATTGTGCAGCTCTAGTGCAGCAACAACAAATGCTGCAAATTTATTCTATGATTATAAAATGAATTGTATCATAGAAACGACTAAAACTAAACAAATTGATATTAATTAATAATTAGGTATGCCCTCCCAATTGTTTTGACGGTGGATGAAAAATAAACATTTGAAGAAAAGATATAGTAAAAAACACCTCATAAGTAAGTATATGAATTTAACAGCCTACTCAATGGGCCCGTTAAACCACAATTAAAAGTAATGAAATATTTTTTCAAATGAAATTATAAATATTTTTAAAAAATTTTAATACATGAGGATTAATTTAAACACTTCATAGTATTTAGGAAAATGATTACGGTTCTTAACTCCTCCACTATGCATTTTTTTAAAATAGAAGAATAACACTGGGGACCAAATTTTTTGCTGCATTTATAAGAGTGCTTGATCTTACCGAATTCGGATAAGGGGATTTCAAATCTGAGATTAGTAATGTTAGAAAAGTTAGATTTTTTTCCCGAACCAATATTTTTGGTATAGTTTTATTTATTCATTTATTTAAAAAATTTTTTTTGTCGGGATGTACAAGTTAATGAAGAACGAATAGAGGTTTATATATACATATTTTATGAAAAAATCCAATTCATTGTAGGTGTGTGGACATGGAAAATGTGCAGTAAAGGATGAAATAGTTTCAAAATTGTTCTTAAGTTCTCTAAAACACACTTATGGCAATGTAATAATATCAAACAATGCTTTTTCGACTAGGTATTGCTTTAAAGATTCTGTTAAATTAAAATACTTGAAATTTTGTTTATATTTTTAACTAATTAAAAGATTTTGCCCCTGAGAAACTGTTGATTGATACATTATTTATAACAATACTATATATTAAATAATTAAAAATATGTAAAAATTAAAGCATATAAAGTATTAAAAATATATGAAGTAATCATGTATCACGTATCATTTTTATGTATCACGTATGTCCCCTTTTTCAAAAGTCTCAATTGAAAAATAAGCATAATTTCTTTAAATAATCCATTGAAGTAAAAGTAAAGTTACTTAAATCCAATATGTACAGCTTCTTAAAAATATAGTTTTATTTTGAAAAGAACATTTTGTCTATTAAAGTTTTTGATGAGAATGACATGAAATTTATTAATGCGTAATATTATGTCATGTAATCAACGTGATAAAACAATCACGAATGAGATAAATTTTTTGGGACATATTTTAACATTTTAAATTGTAGTTGAATTTTTAAAGAAATATAACAAAAAGGTCATAAAACGCTTCGCTAAAGAAAAAAATAATTTTTTTTTCTTCTTTACTATGAATTTGAATTGATCTGAATTTCTGAGATGAAAGATACAACATTAAAAATAATACTAGAAAAACTATCTTTAATATTGGTTACAGTAGAGATTATCATGATTAAAATAAAAATATGTATAAAACCCTAAATTGCAAAAGAAAAAAAGTTAGAAATTCAAGAATATTAAGGCAGTTTTAAGTTTAGCTATTTTCTCATCTTGTTCCGGTTCAACTTATATAGTTTTAAAAATCGAAATTGTTGTGTTCAAAAAGGATAATAAAATTATTCAGTTGAGTGACAGAACTAGTATTCATATTTTGAAGAAATGATAAATTATAATAATTCTGATGGGAATAATTTTTATGCACATTTAACACATGCATTATTTAATGTATTTACCTTTTCATTATTTCCAAGCAAAGGAACAGACAAGATGAGATATTTTTGTTTTCATGGATCGCATGATCCATTTTGGTAACCATAAAAACTTCATATAAATGTACACGAAGAAATAAAAAAGACAACACAGAACTCCTATTTTCCTTCCTCTGCCGGTAGTATTTATAGTTTCAGTATTAAAATCTTAAAAATTAATACTTTTAATTCAGAAAAAAATATTTGTTGAAAATACCAAATTATGAAAATGTTAATTAGCACAAAATAATTACTTTAAAAATCCCATATTATTTTGATAAAAACAAAATAAATAAAATTACATGAGGTAAGCATTAAACACTCATACAATAAATTAAGTTTAACAAATTATTCCATTCATAAAAATAAATATTTTTATTAGTTTTGTATTACTGACCGTAATAAAATCATATGAATTTTTTTATGAAACTTTTGAATTTAAAGTAATTCTTCATTGTTTTAATTAATTAAAATGCAAGTTAATGTTAATTATTTATATCAGGGCATAAATAATCAATATTTATATAAAAAAAATTTAAATTATATGTAAATTTCTTTATAATTATAAATAAACATAAACGTGACATTAAATTTCTGAATGAAAACAAAGTTATAGAAAGGTCATAAAAATTCTAAGTTTTGATTTATAATTTTAAAAATTTAAAAGTTACATTGATTTTATAAATATAAAATAAGAAGAAACTCCGTGCATTCAAAATAAATTCGTGCACAATGAACAGTAAAACCATGAACTAATGTACTATAGAAATAAATTTAATATGCAAACTATAAAACAATTCTTGCAGTATATAAACATACAATTATAAATGTATTAAGTGATTTAGTATAAACATTTGCTTACCTCCCCAGAATTTATTTAATGACTTCTTGTAATCAAACGATAAACTTTATTACAAAAACTTTATATAAACTTTATTTAAAAAAATAACAACTAATAATTTAAGTTAAAACAATAAATGAAAGAAATATAAAAGTAAACAGAATTATTTATATTTATCAAAATTTTAAACTGGAAGTGCCTAGTTTAAATAATGATGGAATAACACATGAGCGCTTATACGTAATAAAAGATTTAGAATGATTGTATATCACAGAAATTTTCTTCACAAAACCACCACCAAAAAAATAAAAATAAAAAAATAAATAAATAGAAGATGTCTACAAGAATCTCCCCCTATTGAAATCCCTAAAAGAAATCCCCTCTAGAAATTCTAGACAATTGCCAGTTTGAGACAATTTATGAATAAGTAGAGGTCTGTTGATATTTGACATTTTAAAAAAGAGGACAAAAGAGCCCAGGGCCGTAAATACAATAAAGATAATTTTAAAATGCTAAGACCATTTTCCCATAACGTAAACTAAGGCGGCTATTTTTGGGGTATCTAATGACTACATGTGTGATGTTGAGGGAGAATCATCCTTATCAGTTAACACTGTGAAGAAAAAGAATGGTGGGAAGAGTGTTTTATTGCTTATTGAAAGAAAGGGTGGCAGTAACATTTCTTGTAGTTCTCTAAACACCTCTTTTATTTTTTTATACAGTGCATATTTTTGTGTATATTTTACTTTTTACTAATTTTCTTTTAATCTATACATAATAATAAACGCGGCTGTGTGTGTGTCTGTAATCACAATATATCACCCCAGAAGCCTCGCCCAGGCACGAAACTCGGCACATAATTGTGTTTTGACATAATGAAGAAGTATTTTTTTTCTTTTTCAAAAATTTGGATTAGTTATTTAGTTATCAGTCATTTTGTAAGTCTATGCTTTTCGTCTGCTTTTTCGTCTTCAAAGAGCCATATTCAAAAAACTATTAAAAAA